>NC_058087.1:80978625-81078151 GCF_014858855.1 Bufo gargarizans | reverse complement strand
AGGAAGATCAAGACGGTAGGCAACGGGATTGATGACAGACAAGATTTTCTAAGGCCCAATAAACTTAGGACCCAACTTCGAGGAGGGAACCTTCAATTTGATATTCTTAGTAGACAACCACACCAGATCACCAATATTCAGGTCCGGACCAGGCACACGTCTCTTATCCGCCACACGCTTATATCTCTCATTCATTCTCTTTAGATTATCCTGAATCTTTTGCCAAATAGATGACAAAGACGAGGAGAATCTCTCCTCATCATGTAAACCAGAGGACCCCTCTCCAGAGAATGTCCCAAACTGCGGATGAAACCCATATGCACCAAAAAATGGTGACTTATCAGAGGACTCCTGACGACGGTTATTTAAAGCAAACTCAGCAAGGGACAAAAAAGAACACCAATCCTCCTGATTCTCCACCACAAAACAGATATGTCTCCAGATTCTGATTGACGCGCTCCGTCTGGCCATTCAACTGCGGGTGGAAAGCAGAAGAGAATGACAACCGAACCCCCAAGCGAGAACAGAAAGCCTTCCAGAATCTGGAAACAAATTGCGTGCCCCTATCAGAGACTGTCTGAAGGAATACCATGCAATTTGACAATGTGATCAATAAATGCCTGCGCCAGCGTTATAGCATTGGGCAACCCAGGAAAAGGAATGAAATGCGCCATTTTGCTAAAACGGTCCACCACCACCAGAATCACAGTCTTCCCCGAGGAACGAGGCAGGTCTGTAATGAAGTCCATGGACAGATGTGTCCAAGGACGGGAAGGAATGGGTAACGGGAGGAGAGGACCTGATGGCCGTGAATGAGGGACTTTGGCACGAGCGCAGGTCTCGCAGAGTTCCACAAAACCCTTAACCGACTTACGAAGCGCCGGCCACCAGAATCTCCAGGCAACGAAATCCACTGTGGCTCTACCCCCCGGGTGCCCAGCAAGGACAGTATCGTGGTGCTCCTTAAAAACCTTGTGTCGTAAAGCGAGAGGCACAAACAACCTCCCAGGAGGACAAAGATCAGGAGCCTCTGCCTGGGCTGCCTGAACCTCTGCCTCTAATTCAGGATAAAGAGCAGAGACCACCACCCCTTCAGCCAAAATGGGACCCGGGTCTTCAAAATTCCCTCCTCCCGGAAAACAACATGACAGGGGATCCGCCTTCACATTCTTAACCCCAGGGCGGAACGTGACCACAAAATTAAACCTTGAAAAGAACAAAGACCATCTGGCCTGTCTCGGGTTCAGACGCTTGGCCGACTCCAAGTAGGCCAGATTCTTATGGTCGGTAAACACGGTAATAGGGTGTCTGGCTCCCTCTAGCCAATGGCGCCATTCCTCAAAAGCTAACTTGATGGCCAACAACTCCCTATCTCCCACATTGTAATTTCTCTCTGCGGAGGAGTTTATTCGAGAAAAAGGCACACGGACGCCATTTGGCATGAGAGGAACCCTGAGACAAGACTGCACCCACACCCACCTCAGAAGCGTCCACCTCAACAATGAAGGGCAGAGAGATATCAGGTTGTACCAAGATGAAAGCGGAAGCAAAACTCTCTTTGATACTAGAAAAGGCCTTATGCACCTCTACAAACCAGGAGGAAAAATCTACCCCTTTTCTAGTCATATCAGTGAGTGGCTTAACAACAGAGGAACAATTCAGAATGAACTTCCTTTAATAATTGGCAAAACCCTAAAAGCGCATCAGCGCCTTCTGATTCTCAGGAAGCTCCCAATCAAGTACAGCGCAGATCTTCTCGGGGTCCATGCGAAAACCAGAAGCGGAGAGGAGAGAACCGAGAAATTGAATTTCTGGAACTGCAAACACACATTTTTCCAATTTAGCGTACAAATTATTCTCCCGCAGAATGAGCAAGACCTGACGTAGGTGGTCCCTATGAGTCTTGAAATCAGGAGAAAAAAATCAAAATGTCATCTAGATACACTAGTACAAATTTCCCAATTAAATGATTTAAAAAAAATGTTCACAAAATTTTGGAAAACGGCTGGAGCATTCATCAAACCAAAAGGCATATCCAAATTCTTAAAATGGCCCTCAGGGGTATTGAAGGCCGTCTTCCATTCGTCCCCTTCTCTGACCCTGACCAGGTTGTACGCCCCTCTCAAATCAACTTGGAAAAAACTTAAGCCCCAACAATCTGGTTAAACAGGTCCGGGATCAGAGGAAGCGGATAAGGGTCACGAATTGTGATATTGTTCAGCTCCCTGAAATCCAGACATGGTCTTAAAGAACCATCTTTTTTCTTGACAAAAAAAAACAGCGGCAACAGGTGACTTTGAGGGTCGGATGTGTCCCTTTCTCAGGCGCTCAGAGATATAAGTATGCATAGCGACCCTTTAAGGTTGGGAGAGATTGTATAAACGAGATTTAGGCAGCTTGGTGCCTGGGATGAGAATAATAGGGCAATCATACTCCCGGTGAGGGGGAAGCTCCTGAACACCACTCTCAGAAAACACATCTGAAAATTCTGAGAGAAAAGATGGTACAGTCTTATTAGAAACCTCTGAAAGAGATGTCGAGAGGCAATTCTCTCTGCAGAAGTCACTCCAACCATTTATTTGCCTTGCTTGTTAATCAATAGTGGGGTTATGTTTAGTTAGCCAGGGTAGCCCCAACACCAGAGGAGTAGGTAATCCGCTTAGTGCAAAACATGACACATCCTCAACATGAGCATCACCCACAGTCAAATGGATATTGTGAACTATGCCCTTTACTGATTTTTGAGAAAGTGGAGCGGAATCAATAGCAAAAGCAGGTATGTCCTTTCCCAAAGTGCATACCTGGAAACCATGTGTTATAGCAAATTGATTATCAACGAGATTGACAGCCACTCCACTATGTACAAAAATCTCACAAACAATATTCTTGCTCTCTAGCGCCACCCTGGCAGGTAGGACAAAACGGGAACTACAAGCAAACGGAAAACCTTCAATTTCCGCATCAACCTTGCCAATAGTAACAGATGGAACATTTTAAGAGGACTTTTTTCTTTTTGTTTCTTGATTACCCTAAAAAAACTCCCTGAATCTCCTAGAGGGACAAACATTTGCCAAATAATTTATACTTCCACAACAGAAACAAACCCTCCTCTGAGAGCTGAATCCTCTATTATTAGAGGCAAGCAAACCCAGCTGCATGGGATCCTGCTCAGAGAGGATTGAGAGAGACTGAGGCTCCTGCACACTGAATAAGACCGTACCACTGTCCTTGGACTGAGTATGACAGGAAGGAGTGATCTCTCCTCTCTCTCTAAGATGCCTTTCAATACGAACAGCCCGAGACATGGCAGAGTCCAAGGAGGTAGGTCTCTCATGAAAGGCAAATGCATCTTTCAATCCCTCTGAAAGACCATGGCAAAATTGGCTTCGGAGTGCAGCATCATTCCAACCAGTATCAGCTGCCCATCTCCGAAATTCTGAACGGACTGTTTACCCTAGCATAAAAGACGCAGTTTAGATTCCGCCAGAGAAATATGATCCGGATCATCATATATCTGACCCACCAGCAGCGAAAAGGCCCAGGACTGAGCGTTATCCCAGAGTAGTGAGATGCTGATCCCCACCCTCCGCTCCTCATCACCAGAGGAATGGGGAAGTAGGTGAAAATGGAGTTTGCAAGCCTCTCTAAAACAAACTAAATTCTCACTACCCTCGG
Organism: Bufo gargarizans; assembly: GCF_014858855.1. NCBI lineage: Eukaryota > Metazoa > Chordata > Amphibia > Anura > Bufonidae > Bufo > Bufo gargarizans. The sequence goes on along the minus strand of NC_058087.1, from coordinate 81,074,476 downwards.
AGAACGTATTAGGAAGCAAGATTTTAGGCTCAGAACAAATTCCATGAACACAATCAGAAATGGTCACCTCAAACTGAGAGACAGTTATCTGGAGATCTGCTACCTCCAGAGAAAGACCCTGCATGCGGTCAATCAAGGTTGAAACCAGATTCATGCTTAAGACGGTTTCGGTGGTTTATAATGTCACGGATGGTGTTGCAGAAAACTAGAAGACAACAAATGAAGATCCGACTGACTTGATCCCAAACTAAGGAACATAAGGGTGAGCCCTGCAAAAGCCCTAGCACTCTCCCTGACTTCTCAGCCCATGCAAAGATCTCTATGATAGATAATTGCATGCCCTCGTGCCTCGACTGTATGACACATGAACACACTATAATAGTGAGGGGACGCGACCACTGGCTCCCTACAGTTAATACGGAAGGAGTCAGTGTCATCTAGGATCAAGCCAACAGGAAAACACAAACAAAGGAACAGACTTATCTGTAGAAGCATCAGTTGCAGCAACCAGCATGAGCACACTCCAGGAAGTTGTATAAACTGCAAAGTGATGCAGTATGGGAGGGGATTTAAAGGGATGCAATCAGTGCAACTAGATGACAGCTGAGAGAGGGAAATGAGATGACAAAACAAAAGCAAAACAAAAGAACCTCAAGCAGGAGGTTCTGAAGAACGTCTGTCAGAGCTTCTCAGATATCTGGCGGCGACACTAGTTCACAGCGTAAGCGATTTTCCTCACCAAAACCAAACACAGATAATTTTCTAGCAGTGGGCCTGGCTCGCCAATGTTAAGGGAAATAATAATTTATATTTTGGATAATACCAATAATTAATATTCATAAATAGGCGTGAGTCGCCTAGAGATGACTCTGCCTATTTATACTATAAGAGAAAAATTAGCTATGGTATATAGCTAATTGACTAGCTAACTAGCTATCTCTGTTGCCCATACACTGAACTACGTGCAACTTGCTACTACTGTACTATGGCGGTCACTAAAAACACTATACACTGTATGTTATGAATAAAGATATATTTTTTACACAATACAAGTATACAGTCTAATTATACGCTATATCTATAGATATTTATAGATCAATGGTTATGGTTATGATCGGCAGCGGGGAGAACACAGGGCTAGGGCTGCTGGACACTGAAGGGGTTAATGCAGAAAGGGTTAACCCATGATAGGAAAGGGTTAACCCTGTGCTGCATAAGAGGTTACTACACTGCAGGGCAGGCTACACAAGGATCTGTAAGGTAGGGCAGCAACTGTAGCATGCTGGGGCTGCCAGGGCAGCAGGGGTTAAGGACCTGTGCATGCTCTGCAGGGACTGATACAGGGGTTAAAGGGATCAGGGCAGAATGAAAAGGGGGGACCACAATCTGTATTGATCCTCTGTCCTTTGAAGTGGCCGAAACTGGACATAATTAACCAGTTGTCCGCATCTCCCTCCTGCAGGCACATACCAGAGGGGGGGGGGGGGGGCACCTGTGACTGGAGGGAATATGCTGGCCGCGTTATAAATATATATCTATATGGATGCTTGGGGCACATCCATATACGTATATATACCCAATATAAACCTGGGGCATATTATATAAATATATATGCCAGATGTATTCAATTACTGGGGCATACATACTCTCTCTCTCTCTCTCTCTACATATATATATATATATATATATATATATATATATGTACAGTACAGACCAAAAGTTTGGATACACCTTCTCATTCAAAGAGTTTTCACTGAAGGCATCAAAACTATGAATTAACACATGTGGAATTATATACATAACAAAAAAGTGTGAAACAACAGAAAATATGTCATATTCTAGGTTCTTCAAAGTAGCCACCTTTTGCTTTGATTACTGCTTTGCACACTCTTGGTATTTTCTTGATGAGCTTCAAGAGGTAGTCACCTGAAATGGTTTTCACTTCACAGGTGTGCCCTGTCAGGTTTAATAAGTGGGATTTCTTGCCTTATAAATGGAGTTGGGACCATTAGTTGCATTGTGGAAAAGTCAGGTGGATACACAGCTGATAGTCCTACTGAATAGACTGTTCGAATTTGTATTATGGCAAGAAAAAGCAGCTAAGTAAAGAAAAACGAGTGGCCATCATTACTTTAAGAAATGAATGTCAGTCAGTCAGAAAAATTGGGAAAACTTTGAAAGTGTCCCCAAGTGCAGTCACAAAAACCATCAAGCGCTACAAAGAAACTGGCTCACATGCGGACCGCCCCAGGAAAGACTAAGAGTCACCTCTGCTGTGGAGGATAAGTTCATCCGAGTCACCAGCCTCAGAAATCGCAAGTTAACAGCAGCTCAGATTAGAGACCAGGTCAATGCCACACAGAGTTCTAGCAGCAGACACATCTCTAGAACAACTGTTAAGAGGAGACTGTGTGAATCAGGCCTTCATGGTAGAATATCTGCTAGGAAACCACTGCTAAGGGCAGGCAACAAGCAGAAGAGACTTGTTTGGGATAAATAACACAAGGAATGGACATTAGACCAGTGGAAATCTGTGCTTTGGTCTGATGAGTCCAAATTTGAGATCTTTGGTTCCAACCACCTTGTCTTTGTGCGACGCAGAAAAGGTGAACGGATGGACTCTACATGCCTGGTTCCCACTGTGAAGCATGGAGGAGGAGGTGTAATGGTGTGGGGGTGCTTTGCTGGTGACACTGTTGGGGATTTATTCAAAATTGAAGGCATACTGAACCAGCATGGCTACCACAGCATCTTGCAGCGTTATGCTATTCCATCCGGTTTGCATTTAGTTGGACCATCATTTATTTTTCAACAGGACAATGACCCCAAACACTGTGTAAGGGCTATTTGACCATGAAGGAGAGTGATGGGGTGCTGCGCCAGATGACCTGGCCTCCACAGTCACCGGACCTGAACCCAATCAAGATGGTTTGGGGTGAGCTGGACCGCAGAGTAAAGGCAAAAGGGCCAACAAGTGTAAGCATCTCTGGGAACTCCTTCAAGACTGTTGGAAGACCATTTCAGTCGACTAACTTTTGAAGCTCATCAAGAGAATGCCAAGAGTGTGCAAAGCAGTAATCAAAGCAAAAGGTGGCTACTTTGAAGAACCTAGAATATGACATATTTTCAGTTGTTTCACACTTTTTTGTTATGTATATAATTCCACTGAGGAAGAAGGCAGGTAGCCTTTGAAACGCGTCTGGCAAGGAGCAATTGGATCTGACAATACACCGGCAACAACCTTCTACTATATTGGATTGAAAGCGCTTTCTGAAAGAACTATTATTATCGATCTAAAGAGGCAGAATATCTATCTACCTCAAGCAAAGAAATTGGACGTGGATCTGCAGCGTGACACAGCCAGCATTTCTGCTCACAGCCGGGTGGATACAGCATCGTTAGCAGCTAATTCAGCTGTGTTATTCAAAGGCGAGTCCTGTTTGCATCTACACCACGTGGGACGCCACGGTGGGAATAGGACGATATGTGAGTAAGAGCCATTCAGCTCCGTAATACTGCTGTATATATGTATATTGCTGCTCAAACATCTTGTTATATCATCTACATTGCTGATTGAATATTGCGTAACATTGCTGGACATACTTATACCATTACTCAAGTATCCTGCCGCGTCCATTGCGGTTGTTCAAATATACAGCCTATTCAGGCAGATATCTGCTTAAATTGAATATATTTGTGGACAATTGTACGGACCAAGCCAGGATTCAGGTCACATGTCCTACCATTAAAGAAAGACTGCAGCATCAGTGGGATACAGCCACTTTATTGACTTTTCAGAAATATATATTTATATATTAATTTATTTATTTACACACATTATCTCACTAATTGTTCTTCAATTATATATTGTTGATCCAGTGGATTTTATGTATCATTATATGCTGCATTTTATCCATTGGTCACCATTAGTCACCGTGCACTTATTATTCATCTATCTATCCACTCACTGATTTATTTATCCTTTTTTCTGGAGTATATTTGCTGTCAACCACTGTTGTAGATAATAGAAGACAAAAGCACTGTGTTACATCTGCTAATGTTAGACTGGACCTATTAACACTGGACTGGACACTTTGATCTTTTATCAGCTATAACAGTGGACAGTAGCATGTTCATTTTATCAATTTTATATAAGTTTTATCAATTTATGTCGATTTAGGGAACTTAGTTCTGTTTAGGGTATAACATTACTGTGTATTGCTCATATAAATTTGTTCAATTTATCGCTACCAATAAATTAATATATTATTTGAGTCGCTTTGCCTACCTTGTGATCTAGATATATGAGTGCCCATTTTACTTCATTTTAATATTATTGCTCTTGGTGATTGGGTACAACATCTGTTTTGGTGCACCTTACCATCCCAAACCAGAGGTGAGCCGTCCTTTATCTCTTCCTTTAATAATTCCACATGTGTTAATTCATAGTTTTGATGCCTTCAGTGTGAATCTACAATTTTCATAGTCATGAAAATAAAGAAAACTCTTTGAATGAGAAGGTGTATCCAAACTTTTGGTCTGTACTGTATATAGATTACTGTATTTATCTATATATACGCCCACCTGACTTCCCTCTACAGGTAATAACTTCATAAATTAATTTTTACTATAAAATACCATTTCCCGAACTCAGGTTTGGTTCCAAGTGGTACCTTCGAGAAATGTTTTTTTACAGTACAAATTAATTTATGAAGTTATTACCTGACGTCTCATAAAACTTCATGAAGCAGTAACTTCGGCTCATCAGAGCCAATACATTCTAATACTGTACGGAGCTCCTGCTCCGTACAGTATTGGAACAAAGTTTTATGCGAATCGACTTTGGATGATTCGCTTATCCCTAGTCATAACCATGGAAACAATCAGTGTATAATGTGATAGAAAAATGAATACAGCCAGCAAAGGAAGCAATATGGATAATAACAATACATTAGTAAATACCTTGTATTAACTTTCTCTACATGATAAATGAAACTTTCTAAAATGACAAAACCCCTTTAAGGCATAGAACACATTGTGGATATGCTGTGGGCTTTCAACAGCAAAACAATTGCAACATAAAGATTAGGAAGAAAATGGACAGGACATAACTACACTGTCCTACAGTGCAGATTTTAAATTTGAGCAATGGTGCATTTAGATGCTACAAGGAGCAGCAAATATTCAGGAAGGAGGCTGTTCGTTAAAGGGGTTCTGCACTTTGTTTAAACTGATGATCTATCCTCTGGATAGATCATCAGCTTCTGATCGGTGGTGGTCCGACACCCAGGACCCCTGCCAATCAGCTGATTGAGAAGGCAGCAGTGCCCCAGGAGCGCCGCGGCCTTCTCACTGTTTACCGCAGGCCCAGTGACGTCATGACTAGTATCACTGGCCTGGGCGGGGCTAAACTCTGTTCACTTGAATGGAGCTTAGCCCCGTCCAGGCCAGTGATACTAGTCGTGACGTCACTGGGCCTGCGGTAAACAGTGAGAAGGCCATGGCACTGCTGGAGCGCCGCTGCCTTCTCAAACAGCTGATCGGCAGGGGTCCCGGGTGTCGGACCCCCACCGATCAGATGCTGATGATCTATCTAGAGGATAGATCATCAGTTTAAACAAAGTGCAGAACCATTTTAAGTGGAGATGAAGAGCTGAATTTATATGCAGTGATCACCTCCACAGTATGAGGAGAGCAATGGGCTCGTCTCCATACAAAACCATTGTTCCTGGGCAACAGAGACCATCCGAAAACAATCTCAAAATGGCTTGGATAGGTAAAAATGTTTCAAAATTATTACCACATAAAGTGACACGTCAGATTTGCCCAAAATTGCCTCGTCAGGAAGGCTAAAACCAGCCCAGAGTAGAAGGGGTTAATAACTATAGTTTAAGATTTGTTGATCTGAAATTCTTAAAATTGCTAAGCATTATGTACTGCTTGTTTTGAAATTGTTGATACAGTATTTTCTCTGAAAAACAAGTTTAAACAAACATTAAAAATAACCAATTTTCCCCACAGGATAAAAAATTTCTTATATACAGTCTCTGACAAAAGTCTTGTCGCTTGTGTACAAATTGACCTGAAGTGCCGCTAAAATATATTTCTAATCAAGATTTTGTTACAAGAAATGGGTGATTTTAATCCCAACTGCTTTTGTCATAATGTTTCAGTGCAAAACGAAACTGACAAAAAGTATTCTAATATTCACAGCTTGGTAAAGCTCATTGAGTCACTTTTTGCCAAGACATAAGTGTTGTCGCCTTGTCATATGAGCTTCACCTGTGTCTAATAATGGATCAATTAGGTCTCAGGTGTGTATAAAAAGAACCCCAGTACACTAGACCTTCACATCAACTGCAACTAGACCTCTGCAAACATGCCTAAGATTCACCCGGAGACTAAAGTGTTGATTATCAAGAGGCTGAAGACCAGATCCACTGCTGATGAGGCAGACACCTTCAATGTGTCTCAGTGTCAAGTTCAGAGGATAAAAAAAGATTTGAAGAGACTGGAGACGTTTTGGACAAGGCCAGGTCAGGCCGACCTGCAAGACAACTGCTTGAGAGGACCGTTTGTTGGCTTGAAAATCCAAGGCCAGCCCTTTTTCCACTGCAGCAGAGCTCCACGAGACCTGGTCACCTGAAGTCCCTGTGTCAACCAGAACAGTTTGTCGGATTCTGTCTCAAAATGGCCTCCATGGTCGAATTAGTGCCCATAAGCCAGCACTAAACAAAAGACAATTGAAAAACTGTGTGGCATTTGCCAAGGCCCACAGCCTGCTAAAAGGATGGACTCTGGAAAAGTGGCAGAACGTGGATTTTTCACATGAATCTTCTGTTGAATTACACCACTGTCGTCGCAAATATTGCAGGAGACCTGCTGAAACCCGCATGGAGCCGAGATTTACCCAGAAAACAGTGAAGTTTGGTGGAGGCAAAATCATGGTCTGGGGTTACATCCAGTATGGGGGTGTGCAAGGGATCTGCAGGGTGGAAGGCAACATCAATAGTCTAAAATACTAAGAAATCTTAGCTACCACTTATATTCGCAACCATTAAAAAGGCCAAATTCTGCAGCAGGATGGTGCTCCATCACATACTTCTATCTCCACATCAAAGTTCCTTAAGCCGAAGAAGATCAAGATGCTCCAGGATTGGCCAGCCCAGTCACCAGACATGAACATTATTGAGCATATGTGATGTAGGATGAAAGAGGAAGCATGGAAGACAAAACCAAAGAATATTGATAAACTCTGGGAGGCATGCAATATATTGTATGAATCCTTACCAAACCGCATGGATGCTGTCCTTCAAGCTCATGGAAGTCATACAAGATATTAAATTTGGATCTCACAGCACCACTACTTAATTTGCTGACATATTTTTGGATTTGCAGTAAAGTTGTTCAATTTCTGTACAGGTGACAAAACTTTTGTCTTGCCAAAATTTGACCTCTCTGTCTTGATTAAATGATAAAACTTTTTTCAGTTAAACTAATTTATTTCAGTGCATTAAACATCATTTGGGAGGGCTTTAGCTTTTCATATGAGCTATTTCTAACACCAATTGATTAATTAAAAGTCAGGTTAATAGCAGGAGTTTCTACAAAATAGAGAAGTGACAAGACTTTTGTCAGGGACTGTATACTGTATGTGTAGAAATAAAGTAGAAAATCTTACTCTCCGGATCATTGTTTATCTCACTCTATCGTCCTCTTTCACATCATGTTAATTAACTTCAGGTCCATCAAAGAAAAATAACATCATTCACATTTCATATTCACATCACTTTTATTGGGAGAGCAACCGAGATTGCAACTTAGTGAAATACCCTCATTTGTTTTTTGGAACTGAGCGTAAACAGATCATAATTAAAATATCAAGTTTAATTTCAGCCGTTAATTAATGTCAGTAAATGTCACTTATCTGTTAGCTTCTCCCCTCATTGCTTTCACAGTTGAGCTAGCTTGCTGACTTCTACCCATCGTTCCTCTATCTCTACATAGAGTGTTTAAGCTGAATATTCATGTTATTTATCATATTTCAAGCTGTGCCTGAAAATAAATGACAGAGTTGATTTTAATTCTGCACTTGCCTAAATTATGGAAGCATAACTACTCTTTTAAGGCCTACAGATCATTAATGTGATTAAACATCTCATATAACAATTAAACTTGAAAATACTCTGTTATAACAAATACGTTCTCAATAATTTTACATATAATTAATAGCACCCTTTAAAAAGTTAATACTTTATATGCACTAACCAAATGGAAACCTTTTAAGGTTTTAATGGGTCTCTTAAATGTATGCAATTAATGTACATTGGCATGGCTTAAATGGGTTTTCCAGTAAAAATGATTTTTTAACAAGTTTCTGCAACTTGGCCCCTGATACAGAAGATTCAAACTTAGATGCTCCTCGCCAATCTGGTAGTCCACGTCGTGACTTGCTGTTTGTGGGCACATCGCAACTGAACCTAGTCATTGGCTGGAGCAGTGCATGTGGCCTTGCCCATAGCTAGCTGGATGTAAACAGTGCAGGGACTGGAAGATGGAGAGAGCAGAGGCAGCAAAGACCACTGGAGCAGTGTGGAGCAGGTAAGTATAAAGTTTTTGTTTCAGGGGCTATGCTGCAGGAACTTGTTCAAAATTCATTTTTACCAGAAAATCTATTTTTTTTCTCATCAAGAGAAAAATATAAATATCACAGTACTCTTAGATTTTCATATGCAGTAGCTTTATGAAACCTTCCCTTCAAAGCATGAAGATTTAATTTTCTAATTTACTAAAAAAAACTGGGAAGTTGCAGCATGGTCATGGTCACTGTTTCTACCAACTTGCAAGCTCACATTACTTTCGCCTCCCTGGTAGTACATTGCAGAAACTGCTTTCTTCAATTTATATCTATACTGTTGTGATCAGAGGATTTTACAGGGCTCTACAGACACAGATACAATGTGAAATTCTGTTCTTGGGTGAGTTATTCCAGTTATTTCATCTATCTTTTTCAACAAGGAGGAAGCCAAGGCTGCAGTAATTTGTTTCCTTGTACTCTGCCCCAAGGATCACTTAAAATACAACTTAAATATGGGATTTCTGACTTTTGTAGTGAATAACATTGATGCTTTGTTGGAAGATGCACAGTATCATTCAACTATCCTCTTATCTGTGTTCCGCAGAACTGTTGCACACATTATATGGCCTTTTTCATGTACAGATCTATCTTTTTATTGTAATTATGTATGAATTAAAATGGTTTTAGCTTGCTACATGCACAATGTAGCAAGCCAAAACCATTTTAATTCATACATAATTACAATAAAAAGATAGCTATGTATATGAAAAAAGCCATATAATGTGTGCAACAGTTCTGTGGAACGCAGATAAGAGGATAGTTGAATGATACTGTGCATCATACAGTTATGCCAGTACACATGGTTACCACATCCTCCTGAGTAATTCTAAACACAGTGCAATTTTGATTTGAGTTGAATATAATTTACTTATATCCTTAATTTTAACTACCAGTTTTTCTTTGTGTCTGGATGCTATTGATCTCTCGATTTCAGCAACAGCTATATTTACTCAAGCTGGACATGCTTGTTTATTTTAGGATAGATGAATACAGAGTCGTGTTAGATTAGTATTACCGCTTCCTACTTTCAAAATCAACAGCGAGTAGCTCATGAAGAAAAGAACGTGTTGTAAGATGGCTTGGTGGATATATAAGGTGTGTGATAGGCTGTCTGCTCACACATCCCTTGTTGCTGTCATGGGTAAAAACGGTGTAAAAACGAGTGTGGCATTAATTCTTAAACTGCTTGTGAACTGTTCACATGATGCCATGGTGAAAGTGTATTGTGAGTGGAGAATTGGCACCATTGCAAATAGGCAAAGTGAAAACTGCGAAACACTATGTGCCATTGATGTGAGAGGTGAACGCCGGCTGAGGACAGACTGACATGTTACAGTGGAGCAGCTCATGGGCAAAATGAACCAGCTAAAACAGTTCAGTGAACCCTACTGTGTATGGGGCTCTGGAGCAAAAGGATGTTTACTGCACCTCTGCTAATTTTCATGCCTAGGGTGTTCGGCACTTGGGGCGAGTCCATTCTCTGGCACTTCCCAATACTTTAAATAATTGTCCCACCTCACAATAACATTGCCCTCGTTGTACCTCGTTGTACAACCCTCACAATAGTTATTTCCAGATATGTGCCCCCTAATAAAATCTACATTGTAAACCCCTTAAAGTACTTATTCCTTAATTGTGCCCCTTTCACAGTAGCAATGCCCTATCTGTGCCCCCTTCACAGTGGTAATAACATCTTTGTTCCCCCTCACAGTAGTAATGCACTCTGTGGCCCTTTCACAGTAGTAATGCCCATTGTGCCCTCTTTTCAGTCGTAATGCCCATTGTGCCCCCTTCACATAAGTAATGTCCACCTGTGCCCCTATAATAGTTATGTCCCCTCACAGTAGTTATGCCCTCTTTGTGTCCCCTTCACATTAGTAATGCACTCTGTGCCCCATATCAGCTATGCCCCTACACAGTAGTAATGCCCTCTGTACCTTTTCACAGTAGTAATGCACATTGTGCCCCTTCACAGTAGTAATTCTCACTGTGCCCCCTTCATAGTAATAATGCCTGTTGTGCCTCCTTCCTAGTAGTAATGCCCACTCTGCCCCTTCACAGTAGTATAGCTCTCTGTGCCCCCTTTCCAGTAGTAATGCCCGATGTACCCCCTTTATAGTAGTAATGGCCTCTGTGTCCCCTTTATAGTCGCAATGCTCACTGTTCCCGCCCCCCCTTAGCACGCCACTGCAGGTCACATAGCTAAACCAAAAGAAAGGCATACAGAAGCCTTCAGTAAAGTAAAATAAATAAAAATAAAACACTGCGCTCTCCTGCAGGAGCTGTGTCCCAGTGGTTCTTTAGTGGAACTAAATAAGGACATGGAGGCAGCACCAATATGGTAGCAAAGAAAAAAAAAGGTTCTTTTAATCCATGTTGTGGCAGTGCAAAGATATGCGTTGGAATATCTTCTATTAGCTGTAGAATGACTGTGCATCACTATTAAGGTTAGTTCACTTCACTTATTTGGTCAGTTATTCTCAGCCCAAAGCAGGTTCCGATCAAAACCACAGAACAGGTGCAAATCTATTCATGATACCTAATCTGAGAGTAGGCTTGGCTCCTGAATTTGGCTCCTGAATAAGTGATGGAAATAACAGATCAAATAACAGATAAATAACAGATCAAATAACAGTGTGAACTCAGACTGACAGGTCAATGTTAGCGGCAGGTCTAATTTATCGGTGTGGACATAACCGTGCAGTGGCCCAAGATTCAAGTAATGGCCCCATGACAGTTTGCAATTTGCATGAGTTTTGGCCATTTGTGTCTGAAATCGGTTTTATTCACATGAGAAAGAAGTCCAGCATACGGGACTTTAATAACCTTTATTTCACTATCATTATTTGGTCAGTTTTTTGCATCAGTATTTGATCAGTATTGGCAAGGCAAAAACAGGAGTGGGCCAAAAATACAGATAACGTATGATTCGTTATCAAATCCTGATGCAATATACTGACCATGTGATAGAGACCTTATGGACGCTTACATAGTACAGTACCCATTCTTTTGTTATTTTTGTGTTCTTCTGATGGATCAGAAGAACATAAAACTAAACGGTGATGTCAGCTTGGCGAAATAGGGTCACTACTGTCCTCATAACAATTTAATGAGGGTGGCAACAGCATAAAGAGTCACAATAGTGGCCCTGGAACAGATGGGGGGGGGGGGGCACAAGACGGTGGCAGAAAACAGTAGGAGCAGATGACAGTAGAGTCAGCAGGCTTGTGGCATCAAGCAGATGGCAGCATCAGAATAGTGGCAGTAGCACATGGCCAAAGTAACAGGCCATTTGTCACAATGTTCTGGTGTGGGAGCACACTATAGTCAGATCATTATTGCCAGAATGATCTAGTATGTTATATCACGCCCTGGTTTTTGAAATCCTGGTTGATCCATGCCCGATTCATCTTTATAAAGATTAGTCTCTCAACATTTAGTGTTGAAGGCGAGTTCTCTTTGGGGTAACTATTGCCACCCGCCGCACTAAACATCCGCTCTGATGCCACACTACTGGCCAGGCAGGACAAGCTTGCCCCGGGCAAACTCGGTTGCAGCCACAATTAAAGTTTGGTTGACCAGTAGTCCAAGGGATGTTGGATCTGGGGTGACAGGGTGCAGTCCAAGTATGTCACCATTTGATGGTTCAGGTTCTGCTCCATGTTTTGCTACTGCTGGCTGGTTTCTTCAGTAGGGGCTGATGAAAACTGATCATTAAAGACTTAAGTTGCTGCTGATGGAGCTGGTGCAGCTCCTGGCCCCCACCAACAGCCATGGCAGTGGATGGGTCCCCCCTGTTAGACATTCATTAGCAGTGACAACCCAACTACAAAGGATGTCTTGATAGTAGAGTTTTTCATCCCTCTGAGAAGGTATAAAAAAAGACATCTGTTTTGGACTGGTGGTGAGGGTATAACATTATGGAGAGCCAGTAGACATCTGTCTGCCAAATGCTGATAATGAGGCTGTCACTACGCAAGCAACTCATCTTTCATCTGGCCATTTGCAAAAAGTACTCTGAGGGACTCTCTACCTCCATCTCCACTGTATGTATGCTGCCATGGTTTGTCAGGGTCATCTGCGGTGTTTTTCATCATCCTCTAGCTCCTCCTGCTCCTCTCCTGTCACTTGGGCAGATAAACCACCCATTTCTGTATAGAATTTCTGAGTGTTTATGTCCTCCTCCTCCTGTGCCAGTTCAGCCTCCCCAGGGCTCAGGTCATCTTCTGTCCCCACTCCAGTAAGATTTATCAGCATCCCCTTTAGGACGTGAAGGAGTGGAATGACATAATTTGTCCCGTATTTCTGGTGACTGACAAAGTGGCCTTCTCAAAGGACCTGAGCAAATGGCAGGTGTCATGCATGAGCTGCCACTCTCTAATGTCGAAGTTACACTAGGGAGTAGTCCTGTCTGTTGGCATTGTCAAGAAAACAGTCAGGGGTTTGCCCTGCTCATACAGTTGGTCAAACATATGGAGCGTGGAGTTCCAACATGTGGAAAGTCACATATGAGGAAATGTAGGAGAACACCATTCTGCCTTTGATGTCAAGGAGGGCATGTTTTGCACAGTAAGAGTGGCTGAAGTGCATGCACAGTTTCTTGACAATTTCAAGACATCTTGCAGTTGGGCGGAAGACTTCAGGAACCAGGGGACAATCAGATTGAAGAAGAGTACCATGCAGGGCGCATGGGTCAGCTCTCCATGATTCAGCACAGACAGAATGTTCTTCCCGTTATTGGTGACCATGGTTCCTATCTCCAGTTGGAGCCAGGATTTGATTTCTTGGCCGATGACACAGAATGGTTCCTCCCCGACTTGACTCCATTTGTCCAGGCTGACATGCTTTGAATAGGTGGTATGCTATAGGACCATTCTGAACTCTGCTTACAGTGGAGGCTGAGGATAAGGCCTCGTGCACACGACAGTATTTTTTTCACTGTCCGCAAAACGGTGTTCCGTTGGTCCGTGATCCGTGACCGTTTTTTCGTCCGTGGGTTTTCCCGGATCTCTTACAGGGGGCTATGATACGCACAATTAACCCCTTCAGGTGCGGCACCTGAGGGGTTAATTGTACGGGTCACAGCTCCCTGTAAGAGATCGGGTGCTGCCAGGCAGCAGGGGGCAGTCATGTACACAGTTCGTTGTATATTCTAACTAGACGCATCCCCATCACTATGGGAACGCCTCTGTGTTAGAATATACTGTCGGATCTGAGTTTTCACAAAGCTGAAAAAGCTTTTATGCAGACGGATCTTCGGATCCGTCTGTATGAAAGTAACTTACGGCCACGGATCACGGACACGGATGCCAATCTTGTGTGCATCCGTGTTCTTTCACGGACCCATTGACTTGAATGGGTCCGTGAACCGTTGTCCGTCAAAAAAAATAGGACAGGTCATATTTTTTTGACGGACAGGATACACGGATCACGGAGGCGGATGACAAACGGTGCATTTTCCGAGTTTTCAACGGACCCATTGAAAGTCAATGGGTCCGCAGAAAATCACGGAAAACGGAACAACGGCCACGGGTGCACACAACGGTCGTGTGCATGAGGCCTAAGGTGGAGGATGAGGAGGCAGAGGAGGACATTGGCCGATAAATCCCACGATTAGCGGAGGAGGCATTGCCATTATCTGGCCAAGTTTCTGGCGTGTCTGGGCTGTAACCACATTTAGCCAGTGAGCTGTAAAGGACATATATTGTCCTTGACCAAAGTTACAGTGTCACCCCCTGATGATGATGATGCACCTTCTTTACCTGGCTCCTATGTGTGATTGGCTAAATCATCATCCGCTATTGTCTGGTCGTCACTTATGTCACCCTCAACAGTCTCATGACCATGTCCCTGACTGCTTACAACACGTGTTCCCACCTAACTGTTATTATTGCTAGTTGCAAGCAAGGGAAGACGTAGTAGACCTCTCCTCCAAGTCTGTGCTGGCCTTAAAATAACACTAATATTCATAAAGCACAGTATTAGGAATGAGACCACTTTAAGCCACTGATATAAAACTAAGCACGTGGTACTGTACACCACTACTGTAGCACACTTATGCTAATTGTATAGTGCACCGCTCCTTCACTTTGCACAATAGTATAGAGAGCAATACTCAGATTGACACACGATCTGTACAGATGCCATTTCCAACATTTGTGGCAAACAATTGTATTTATATAGATATTATTTTATGTTTTTAGGATTGTAATTACTTAGACAAGGTGCTGAAGTAATCTCTACATTTCTTGTACATGGTTTGGAATATGTTAGGTCATAGGTATATACAGCTGCAAGAAAAAGTATGTGAACCCTTTGGAATGATATGGATTTCTGCACAAATTGGTCATAAAATGTGATCTGATCTTCATCTAAGTCACAACAATAGACAATCACAGTCTGCTTAAACTAAGAACACACAAAGAATTAAATGTTACCATGTTTTTATTGAACACACCATGTAAACATTCACAGTGCAGGTGGAAAAAGTATGTGAACCCCTAGACTAATGACATCTCCAAGAGCTAATTGGAGTGAGGTGTCAGCCAACTGGAGTCCAATCAATGAGATGAGATTGGAGGTGTTGGTTACATATTGCAACAGTATTTTTAATAAAAGTTTGTTAAAGCTTCATCAAATACATACAGTTTTCCTGATGTTTGCCTGCTCGGAGAGTTTCACCATACATTTTCAAACTTTAGCGTTTTAGACTTGCAGCAGAGTAAGATATAACTTTTATTCACTTGAACCTGCAAAATAATACCATATAGTAGCCACATATACTGTCACTTGGAGGATAAGCAACTGTCTGCAGATGCTGTGGAACTTAAGGCTTGAGAAGACAAACGGTTAAACATTTTTTATGTTAATACAAATTGGAAAATTATTTTAGTACAAGATTAATATAACGCAGTCATAAAAAATTGACCTCAAAGGTGTGCATAGCTTTAAAGAGGACCTTTCACCACTCCTGACATGTTTGTTTTAATAGCTATATGCATTCCCCATGTAATAACAATTCTGGAGCATCTATTCTTATGTCTCTATGTTGTACCATTCCTTTATTATTTCTATTAGAAGTTATGAATAAATAGCTAGCAGTCTGCAGTAAGGGTACAGAGGGGTGGTAACCAGTTGGGGGTGTGTACCTGCACAGACTCACTCTATCCAATCAGTGCTGCCATTTTCAAACTATGCAGGTACACGCCGCAACTTGTTACCTCCCCTCTCTACCCTTACTGAAGGCTAATAGCAATTAATTCATAACTTCTAGTAGAAATAATAAAGGAATGGCACAACATAGAGCCATAAGAATAGATGCTCCAGAATTGGTATTACATGGGGAATGCATGAAGCTATGAAAACAGACATGTCAGGAGTGGTCAAAGGTCCTCTTTAAGCAACCCTCTTGTATGTTGCCGATTACCATGGTCCATAGCATTGCAACTGGATAGCTTACATGGCATAAGTGCCAGCCTGTGCCTACATCTATTTACCATGCACTATCAATGCTTTCGTATTAAAGCCAGTAAACCAACCACTGATTCCTATGCAAGTAATTGATCTCATCTGTTTGTCTTGTGAGATACGTACCATTTGTTTGCATTGATGGGCTGACAGAAGGAGCAATTAACTGCAGCATATAAGGGGTTACTGCCAGGTTAACATGATTGGAGATCAATGAGGACCTAATGCCCAAGACTATTCTCAACAGAGACAACTGAGCCTCAGTATTGGATAGCATATAGCTAGCTGTAAAAATGGGCACCTCAGAAGGAGGACACTGAACAGCTGCCATAAAATATTGTATGATGTCAGTGAAGGTTATGTTATGTGAATTTTGTATCTCTGCAAAAAGCAGGTGATGTAAATAGTTCTATGGTTGAAAAATTATTCTATGGTTGAAAAATTATTAATCATGTGTCCATGCAGTGATCTCTCTTAAAAATGAAGGTTGCCCTTAAAAGCATAGACTCATTTGTCAATGCTTACTTTTACACTGTGGAAGGGAATGTGTGGGAGTTGCAATTAAAATGACCAGCGAATACATCAGATTTGAATGAAAAAAATAACTATACTAGTAACCCTGGTGATTTGGTTAATTTAAATTTTATATCTTGAGGAATATGTAATTCAAATTAATTTAGACCTGTGTTACTCTTTCTATTTTAGCAGAGAGGAAGCAGCATTCTTTTAAAGGTCCCTGCCGTGCTTGGAATTGGCAATTTTCACAGTTTTATTGCCTAGTATATAACGTCTGAAGAACTTTGAAGGCAGAAAAGAAATAAAAAAATGAATTACTTATTTTTTTCAAAGCCTATAATGATTGTAATTTTGTGAAATTATAAAAATTGTTTATTTCAGACCTTTTGCTCTAAAAGCATGTCAGATTGTCAGTATGATTATGTTGTTTGTGCAAGATGTATTATATTATATATGCATATATGTGTTAATACATATATTTATAAGTAATATAAATATATGTATATGTCATACATAATGTGTGTGCAACTCAAGAGAGTGAAGAAACAAAATTGTGGGATGTTCCTTTGGACTCTGTGTGTAAATAAAAGGAGTGCATCTATGGCACCAAAAGAGTGTTATGGCTGTGCATGGAGGTAGTTCTGATCATACTGGGAGGCCATAAGGCCTAAGGACACTAAAGTACAGGTCCATGTACGGAGTCTACTATGGGCATAAGATTTAAAATATAGATGAATAAAAATGTAGATCACAATATAGTGGAATCAGGAATAGCAATCTTATCTCCACACGTTCAGGTTTCCTGATGCAGTTTTGGAAGCCAAAATCAGGATTGGATAACAAAAAGAGAGAAAGTATAAAAGGACAAATACAAATTCTCCTGGTTTTTAAATTCACTCCTTTTGGCATCCAAAACTGCATCAGTAAACCTGACCCAGAACGCTGTACCCTTAGAAAAGTACTTCCTTATCCATCTATAAATGCATTCAATCGTGTGCTATAAATATAAGGGGGGACATTTATCAAGACCAGCATTTTACACGCCAGTCTTAATTTCTCCCCGCTGGCATCATATACATCACAATCTGAGCAGGTACGTGCACCAAAGCGAAGATCTACACCAGCAAGGAAGCAGCGCATTTATACCTATGAAACAGGCAGACCTCTTGCATATGTGCTTGGCAGATGAAGGCATCTGTGTTGGTCTTATGTTCATATGTGCCTGCATTTCTGAGATAAAAATATGTTTTAATATATGCAAATGAGCCTCTAGGAGCAACGGGGGTGTTGCCGTTACACATAGAGGCTCAACTCTCTCTGCAAGTGCCATGCCATCTCCACTTTGATTGAGAGGACCAGACAGTGAAAATATCATAACTCATGGTCCTCTCAATCAAAGTGGAGAGGGCGCATCAGTTGCAGAGAGAGCAGAGCATCTAGGTGAAATGCTAATACCCCATTGTCCCTAGAGGCTCTTTTGCATATATTTAACACATCATTTTTCTCAGCAATGCAGGCACATATGAATATGGGACCAACACAGATTCTTTCAGCTGCCAAGTGCACATGCAACAGGTCAGCCAGATTCATAGATACAAATCTCCTGACAGATGCCCTATAATGATCGCAAAGCATCCAGGCCTCGAGTCAGCATAGAAGTTCAAACCATGAAATTCCTTTACACCATGCTTCACAGTTGGGATGAGGTTTTGGTGAGGTGTGTTTTCTCCTTCAGTGTTTTGAATTTGTGCCCAAAAACTTTTGTCTTATCTGCCCATAAAACAAACATCCAGGGGTCTTTGGCAAAGATAAGAATCACAATACTTATTTGAATAGCAGAAACCTCTTTCGTGGTAACCATCCATAAATTATAATAGTGTCTTCTATAGGTCTTATGCAATTGCCCTTTGGTTCTTTCTCACCTCTTTCAGGATTACTTATTGTGCTTTTGGAATGATCTTAACAGAATGCCCCCTCTCCTAGAGAGTGCCAACAGTCTTGAAATTTCACCATTTGTAGATAATTTGTCTAAGCATGGATTGATGTACACCCTGGTCTTTCGCAATGCTTTTGTGTTTTTTTTTTTTTTTACATCGTCATGTATCTTTATAACACTTCCAGTTGCTTCTATTGTGCCATGGTTCATGCTAACCAATCTTTGATTGAGTTTGTCTATAATTGTGACTAAAATCAGAGCACATTTTATTAGTAATCAATGCAGAAATCTGCAAAAACTGCTGGATTTTTACCTCTGTGTATAGATTACACCGGATCCTCCAGTCACAATAGGCGATTGTCAAATCTTATTGACCTCTGCACAGGTCACAGAGCCAGCCTAGAAAACTTTCCCATGTAAGTCAATAGGGTCCCCTCCTGTTCATTGTGTTTATGGCCCATGGGGCTGCCATAAAGCAATTTTTTTGAACTTTGTAAATGCTGTTAAAAAACAGCTCAGGCAAGATGTCTGCCCCCATAATAATGTTCAGGAAATAGAATAAAAAATCTATACTTGGAAAATAAAAACATTAGAAAAAAAGGATATTTGTTGCTATTTGGTTTTAACTGCCAGGAAACATTTTTTGGTGACACATTTCCTTTAACGCACTGTTAAATAAACATGCACTATTTTAGGTGATCAAAGACTTTCTGGAAATCTAATGAAGAGAACTATGTGCCATACTTCTGCTTATTGGTTCCAATATCTGAAAGATGTCTATAAGTGTTGGTAAAGAATTTACCCTCCTATGGCCACCTTTAATAGCCTTCAGATTTACATTCTTCTTTAAATTATTTTTATGATAAGCATAATATAACTTAATATAATGTGATATAACATACATAGCCAGAAGTTAAATTTTGGCAGTTGCATTATATTATAGCCAGAGAATGTGATGAGGTTGATATGATCATTTTATGAAGTTAATTACCTACATTACTTGCTTAAATTTTTTGACCCAATAAGTGAAGCTGCCTGACAACTTTTATGAGACCGACCTTTTAAATATTCCTCACATCTCCCTCTGTAATCAAGCAATCTGTAACTTGCAGCTAAATGCCAGTATTATGAGACATTTAAATATGAAGTAAATTAATAGACAAAATCCTTCTGAGTTCACTGTGCTCTTTTCATGTATATGTTTTTGATGCTAAATACTTTTGTATTGTAGCAGCGATACCTTTATTGGCTAAATCCAAAAATTCTGTTTGCAAACTTTAATAGCATCCTTCGTCAGGCAGTATACAAAAATAAAGCTTGCAAAAAGATTGTTTTTTGGTTAGCCAATAAAGGTATCACTGCTATAAGCACTTTTTTTTTTTTTAGCAAAAAGTATTTAAAAGCGTTTTCCGAGATTTTGATACTGATGACCTGATGACATGATAGGTCATCAGTATCTGATTGGTGGGAGTCGGACACGCGGGGCTCCAACGGATCGGCTGCATGAGAAGGAATTGGCGCTCCTGTGAGCGCCACTGCCTTTTCTCTGCTTACGAAGCACAGCACCGTACGTTGTATAGCTATGTGCTTGGTATTGCGCTCAGCCCCATTCACTTTTATGGAGCTGAGCTGCGCCTAGGTCATATTACGGATTAACATGTTGTCACTGGCCTAGCAAAATCTGCAAGGAGGCAGTGATCAGATCTGTGATCAGATACTGATGAATTATCCAGAGGATAGGTGTCACGCCGCCCCAGAAGGAGAGAGGGAGAGCGTGCACCCACTAGTCTGCCACCCACGCCCCTGTCCCTGCCTCCCACTTATCCGTCCTAGCCGACGAAGCGCAAATGGGCGGCGATCCCTAACTTGAGTAAGTGCGGGAGGGATAGAGAAAAGCAGAGACAGGCAATGGGCAGCGTGTGGCGACAGGAGCGTACATCAGTCAAGAAAGGTCAACAAACTAGCAAAGGTCACAACGAGAAGTCACGTCAAACTACGAGGGAGATGCAAAGACAATACCAAGCCGGAGGTCAAACCTGGAGGTCACGTCAGAGTACAAGGGAGAAGCAGGAGCGTGGTCAAATAACTAGCCGTCGGTCAAATTCAAGAACAATGTAGCAAGAGCCTATATAAACAATATCACAGGCAACCTGTGGCCAGCAGGTTGCCTGCTTATATACTGAAGGGCTAAGGTCATGTGACATGGCCAGCGCCACATGACCTGTCCCAGGACCGATAGCTGAGTGCCGAGTGTCCTGCTCGGCGCTCAGCCCACACAGGTATCCTAGCAACAGGTAGCAATAGGTATCCTATCGCAGCAGAGACGCTGAGTGGCTCCCCGCTCTGTGCGGAGGGTGCCTCCTGCAGCTGCTGGAGAGGAACAGGACGACACCGGCGCAAGGGGAAGGACGCGCGTCGCCGGCATCCTGTGACAATAGGTCATTAGTATTAGGCCTCATGCACATGGCCGTTGTTCGGCCATTCCGTGCATTGGGGACCACAATTGCGGTCCCCAATGCACGGGCAACATCCGTGCAGCGGGCTAGACCCATTCAACTTGAATATGTCCGTGGTACATGTCATATTTATTTGCGGTGTGGAACCACGGAAAGAAACATCACGGAAGCACTCTGTAGTGCTTCCGGTGTTCCGTTCCGCGACTCCGTTCCGCATCTCCGTAATTGCGTACCCAATTAATAGTAAATGGGTCCACATCCTTGATGCGTGGTGCACATGTATGCATGAGGCCTTAACGTGTCAGAAAACCCCTTTAACATTGCATAGATTTTTCTGGCTAACACAGTATTTTGGCGGTACATTATGTATAAATGTATATGTTAAGATTTTGGACTTTTGTTTTACCTTTTACGTCTATGGAGACATTTTTTTTTTACTAAATCATAAAAATACTTTTCTTTTCAGGCAGTAAAGTAGAATAAACTATTGAAACAGCGGCAGAAATTAGGTTCCAGTTTAGCCATTGATTTACATATTGAGGTCAAGAACCAGCAGTGCTTTGTCTTTGTTATTTCCAGTATTGTCTTAAGTTTATCATCATAATAAACTTGTAACGTGTCAGTTTCTCCATATCATGAATCAGGGTCAGGCATATAAGATTCCCTGGATGCAGGTGAGAGACTCTATTTTGTCAGCTGCAGGAAGATGCTCAAAGAGTTTGGAGAATAAATGGAAAGCTTCCAAATTCAGGCTGGACTAGGAAAACATTAGTATATATCTTTAATTTGAGCCAGATGGGAAAAAAATGTGCCTTCAAAGGAAAGGGTCATAATCAAACATTTTTTATTAAACTTTGCTGAGATGCCAGTAGCTGTCGATGCCCTGCAGAAAAAAAGTAAAAAAGAAAAACAGAAGAAAATATTGATCTTCAGATTAACATAGTGATCTGTGAAATACTTTGCAAACAGAACATGATGGAAATCTAAATTTCAAAGTGTCTGCATGTTCTACCTGTTATCTGTGTACAGCTTGTGTTTAACATTTATCTTAGATTCAGTGGAGACATCTTTAAAGATCATAATCTAAAAGTTTCAACTCATTACTAATAGTGGTGGCATTATCACGCTCCTGAAAAAAATAAAAAATAAACATTAAACTGAAATTGGATGCCACCTATTCATGTGCAAATATATTATAAACACAGATTGGACATAACTTCCTCATTATATATAAATAGGGATGAGCGAACTCGAACTGTATAGTTCGGGTTCGTACCGAATTTTGGGGTGTCCGTGACACGGACCCGAACCCGGATATTTTCGTAAAAGTCCGGGTTCGGGTTCGGTGTTCGTCGCTTTCTTGGCGCTTTTGTGACGCTTTCTTGGCGCTTTTTGAAAGGCTGCAAAGCAGCCAATCAACAAGCGTCATACTACTTGCCCCAAGAGGCCGTCACAGCCATGCCTACTATTGGCATGGCTGTGATTGGCCAGAGCACCATGTGACCCAGCCTCTATTTAAGCTGGAGTCACATAGCGCCGCCCGTCACTCTGCTCTGATTAGCGTAGGGAGAGGTTGCGGCTGCGACAGTAGGGCGAGATTAGGCAGATTAACTCCTCCAAAGGACTTGATTATTGATCGATCTGCAGCTGTGGGTCATTGAGCTGCTGATACTCAATTGCTCACTGTTTTTAGGCTGCCCAGACCGTTTGTCAGTCACTTTTTTCTGGGGTGATCGGCGGCCATTTTGTGTCTTGTGGTGCGCCAGCACAAGCTGCGACCAAGTGCATTTAACCCTCAATGGTGTGGTTGTTTTTTGGCTAAAGCCTACATCAGGGTGAAGCTGTCACACCAAGTGCATTTAACCAGCAATAGTCTGTTTATTTTTTGGCCATATACTACATCAGGGGCAAGCTGCGCCCGTCACCAAGTGCATTTAACCCTCAGTAGTGTGGTTGGTCAAGCTATCACACCAAGTGCATTTAACCAGCAATAGTCTGTTCATTTTTTGGCCATATACTACATCAGGGGCAAGCTGCGCCCGTCACCAAGTGCATTTAACCCTCAGTAGTGTGGTTGGTCAAGCTGTCACACCAAGTGCATTTAACCAGCAATAGTCTGTTCATTTTTTGGCCATATACTACATCAGGGGCAAGCTGCGCCTGTCACCAAGTGCATTTAACCCTCAATGGTGTGGTTGTTTTTTGGCTAAAGCCTACATCAGGGTGAAGCTGTCACACCAAGTGCATTTAACCAGCAATAGTCTGTTCATTTTTTGGCCATATACTAAATCAGGGGCAAGCTGCGCCGGTCACCAAGTGCATTTAACCAGCAATAGTCTGTTCATTTTTTGGCCATATACTACATCAGGGGCAAGCTGCGCCTGTCACCAAGTGCATTTAACCCTCAATGGTGTGGTTGTTTTTTGGCTAAAGCCTACATCAGGGTGAAGCTGTCACACCAAGTGCATTTAACCAGCAATTGTCTGTTTATTTTTTGGCCATATATATACTACATCAGGGGCAAGCTGCGCCCGTCACCAAGTGCATTTAACCCTCAGTAGTGTGGTTGGTCAAGCTGTCACACCAAGTGCATTTAACCAGCAATAGTGTGGTTATTTTTTGGCCATATCCCAGTCTAATTCTGTCACTAAATCCATACCGGTCACCCAGCGCCTAAATACTAGGCCTCAAATTTATATCCCGCTAAATCTCTCGTTACCGCTGTACTGTTGTGGCTGGGCAAGTTATTTAGTGTCCGTCAAAGCACATTTTTTGTTCAGGGTTGAAATACAATTCCCAATTTAGCAATTTCATAATTTAGTGGTTTCTGCTATATCAGAGCTATTTGAAATCTATCCCTAAAAGGGTATATAATAGTCAAGGTGCACATAGGGTCATTCAGAATAACTTCACACACACGCTACTGTGCATTTCCAAGTCTAATTCTGTTAGTAAATCCATACCGGTCACCCAGCGCCTAAATACTAGGCCTCAAATTTATATCCCGCTAAATCTCTCGTTACAGCTGTCCTGTTGTGGCTGGGAAAGTTATTTAGTGTCCGTCAAAGCACATTTTTTGTTCTGGGTTGAAATACAATTCCCAATTTAGCAATTTCATAATTTAGTGGTTTCTGCTATATCAGAGCTATTTGAAATCTATCCCTAAAAGGGTATATAATATTCAAGGTGCACATAGGGTCATTCAGAATAACTTCACACACACGCTACTGTGCATTTCCAAGTCTAATTCTGTTAGTAAATCCATACCGGTCACCCAGCGCCTAAATACTAGGCCTCAAATTTATATCCCGCTAAATCTCTCGTTACCGCTGTCCTGTTGTGGCTGGGAAAGTTATTTAGTGTCCGTCAAAGCACATTTTTTGTTCTGGGTTGAAATACAATTCCCAATTTAGCAATTTCATAATTTAGTGGTTTCTGCTATATCAGAGCTATTTGAAATCTATCCCTAAAAGGGTATATAATATTCAAGGTGCACATAGGGTCATTCAGAATAACTTCACACACACGCTACTGTGCATTTCCAAGTCTAATTCTGTTAGTAAATCCATACCGGTCACCCAGCGCCTAAATACTAGGCCTCAAATTTATATCCCGCTAAATCTCTCGTTACCGCTGTCCTGTTGTGGCTGGGAAAGTTATTTAGTGTCCGTCAAAGCACATTTTTTGTTCTGGGTTGAAATACAATTCCCAATTTAGCAATTTCATAATTTAGTGGTTTCTGCTATATCAGAGCTATTTGAAATCTATCCCTAAAAGGGTATATAATATTCAAGGTGCACATAGGGTCATTCAGAATAACTTCACACACACGCTACTGTGCATTTCCAAGTCTAATTCTGTTAGTAAATCCATACCGGTCACCCAGCGCCTAAATACTAGGCCTCAAATTTATATCCCGCTAAATCTCTCGTTACAGCTGTACTGTTGTGGCTGGGAAAGTTATTTAGTGTCCGTCAAAGCACATTTTTTGTTCTGGGTTGAAATACAATTCCCAATTTAGCAATTTCATAATTTAGTGGTTTCTGCTATATCAGAGCTATTTGAAATCTATCCCTAAAAGGGTATATAATATTCAAGGTGCACATAGGGTCATTCAGAATAACTTCACACACACGCTACTGTGCATTTCCAAGTCTAATTCTGTCACTAAATCCATACCGGTCACCCAGCGCCTAAATACTAGGCCTCAAATTTATATCCCGCTGAATTTGAATACAATACATTGGGCCAAATAATATTTTTGTTGTTGTGGTGAACCATAACAATGAGGAAAACATCTAGTAAGGGACGCGGACGTGGACATGGTCGTGGTGGTGTTAGTGGACCCTCTGGTGCTGGGAGAGGACGTGGCCGTTCTGCCACATCCACACGTCCTAGTGTACCAACTACCTCAGGTCCCAGTAGCCGCCAGAATTTACAGTGATATATGGTGGGGCCCAATGCCGTTCTAAGGATGGTAAGGCCTGAGCAGGTACAGGCATTAGTCAATTGGGTGGCCGACAGTGGATCCAGCACGTTCACATTATCTCCCACCCAGTCTTCTGCAGAAAGCGCACAGATGGCGGCCTGAAAACCAACCCCATCAGTCTGTCACATCACCCCCATGCATACCAGGGAAACTGTCTCAAGTTATGCAGCAGTCTCTTATGCTGTTTGAAGACTCCGCTGGCAGGGTTTCCCAAGGGCATCCACCTAGCCCTTCCCCAGCGGTGAAAGACATAGAATGCACTGACGCACAACCACTTATGTTTCCTGATGATGAGGACATGGGAATACCACCTTAGCATGTCTCTGATGATGACGAAACACAGGTGCCAACTGCTGCGTCTTTCTGCAGTGTGCAGACTGAACAGGAGGTCAGGGATCAAGACTGGGTGGAAGACGATGCAGGGGACGATGAGGTCCTAGACCCCACATGGAATGAAGGTCGTGCCACTGACTTTCACAGTTCGGAGGAAGAGGCAGTGGTGAGACCGAGCCAACAGCGTAGCAAAAGAGGGAGCAGTGGGCAAAAGCAGAACACCCGCCACCAAGAGACTCCGCCTGCTACTGACCGCCGCCATCTGGGACCGAGCACCCCAAAGGCAGCTTCAAGAGTTCCCTGGCATGGCACTTCTTCAAACAATGTGCTGACGACAAGACCCGAGTGGTTTGCACGCTGTGCCATCAGAGCCTGAAGCGAGGCATTAACGTTCTGAACCTGAGCACAACCTGCATGACCAGGCACCTGCATGCAAAGCATGAACTGCAGTGGAGTAAACACCTTAAAATCAAGGAAGTCACTCAGGCTCCCCCTGCTACCTCTTCTGCTGCTGCCGCCTCGGCCTCTTCCTCTGCCTCTGGTTGGCACCTGCCGCCCAGCAAACAGGGGATGTACCACCAACACCACCACCACCTCCGTCACCAAGCGTTTCAACCATGTCACACGGCAGCGTTCAGCTCTCCATCTCACAAACATTTGAGAGAAAGCGTAAATTCCCACCTAGCCACCCTCGATCCCTGGCCCTGAATGCCAGCATTTCTAAACTACTGGCCTATGAAATGCTGTCATTTAGGCTGGTGGACACAGACAGCTTCAAACAGCTCATGTCGCTTGCTGTCCCACAGTATGTTGTTCCCAGCCGGCACTACTTCTCCAAGAGAGCCGTGCCTTCCCTGCACAACCAAGTATCCGATAAAATCAAGTGTGCACTGCGCAACGCCATCTGTAGCAAGGTCCACCTAACCACAGATACGTGGACCAGTAAGCACGGCCAGGGACGCTATATCTCCCTAACTGCACACTGGATAAATGTAGTGGCAGCTGGGCCCCAGGCGGAGAGCTGTTTAGCGCACGTCCTTCCGCCGCCAAGGATCGCAGGGTAACATTCTTTGCCTCCTGTTGCCACCTCCTCCTTCTCGGCTTCCTCCTCCTCTTCTTCCACCTGCTCATCCAGTCAGCCACACACCTTCACCACCAACTTCAGCACAGCCCGGGGTAAACGTCAGCAGGCCATTCTGAAACTCATATGTTTGGGGGACAGGCCCCACACCGCACAGGAGTTGTGGCGGGGTATAGAACAACAGACCGACGAGTGGTTGCTGCCGGTGAGCCTCAAGCCCGGCCTGGTGGTGTGTGATAATGGGCGAAATCTCGTTGCAGCTCTGGGACTAGCCAATTCGACGCACATCCCTTGCTTGGCGCATGTGCTGAATTTGGTGGTGCAGAAGTTCATTCACAACTACCCCGACATGTCAGAGCTGATGCATAAAGTGCGGGCCGTCTGTTCGCACTTCCGGCGTTCACATCCTGCTGCTGCTCGCCTGTCTGCGCTACAGCGTAACTTCGGCCTTCCCGCTCACCGCCTCATATGCGACGTGCCCACCAGGTGGAACTCCACCTTGCACATGCTGGACAGACTGTGCGAGCAGCAGCAGGCCATAGTGGAGTTTCAGCTGCAGCACGCACGGGTCAGTCGCACTACAGAACAGCACCACTTCACCACCAATGACTGGGCCTCCATGCGAGACCTGTGTGCCCTGTTGCGCTGTTTCGAGTACTCCACCAACATGGCCAGTGGCGATGACGCCGTTATCAGCGTTACAATACCACTTCTATGTCTCCTTGAGAAAACACTTAGGGCGATGATGGAAGAGGAGGTGGCCCAGGAGGAGGAGGAGGAGGAGGAAGAGGGGTCATTTTTAGCACTTTCAGGCCAGTCTCTTCGAAGTGACTCAGAGGGAGGTTTTTGGCAACAGCAGAGGCCAGGTACAAATGTGGCCAGACAGGGCCCACTACTGGAGGACGAGGAGGACGAGGATGAGGAGGAGGTGGAGGAGGATGAGGATGAAGCATGGTCACAGCGGGGTGGCACCCAACGCAGCTCGGGTCCATCACTGGTGCGTGGCTGGGGGGAAAGGCAGGACAATGACGATACGCCTCCCACAGAGGACAGCTTGTCCTTACCCCTGGGCAGCCTGGCACACATGAGCGACTACATGCTGCAGTGCCTGCGCAACGACAGCAGAGTTGCCCACATTTTAATCCTGTGCGGACTACTGGGTTGCCACCCTGCTGGATCCACGCTACAAAGACAATGTGCCCACCTTACTTCCTGCACTGGAGCGTGATAGGAAGATGCGCGAGTACAAGCGCACGTTGGTAGACGCGCTACTGAGAGCATTCCCAAATGTCACAGGGGAACAAGTGGAAGCCCAAGGCCAAGGCAGAGGAGGAGCAAGAGGTCGCCAAGGCAGCTGTGTCACGGCCAGCTCCTCTGAGGGCAGGGTTAGCATGGCAGAGATGTGGAAAACTTTTGTCAACACGCCACAGCTAACTGCACCACCACCTGATACGCAACGTGTTAGCAGGAGGCAACATTTCACTAACATGGTGGAACAGTACGTGTGCACACCCCTCCACGTACTGACTGATGGTTCGGCCCCATTCAACTTCTGGGTCTCTAAATTGTCCACGTGGCCAGAGCTAGCCTTTTATGCCTTGGAGGTGCTGGCCTGCCCGGCGGCCAGCGTTTTGTCTGAACGTGTATTCAGCACGGCAGGGGGCGTCATTACAGACAAACGCAGCCGCCTGTCTACAGCCAATGTGGACAAGCTGACGTTCATAAAAATTAACCAGGCATGGATCCCACAGGACCTGTCCGTCCCTTGTCCAGATTAAACATTAACTACCTCCCCTTAACCATATATTATTGGACTCCAGGGCACTTCCTCATTCAATCCTATTTTTATTTTCATTTTACCATTATATTGCGAGGCTACCCAAAGTTGAATGAACCTCTCCTCTGTCTGGGTGCCGGGGCCTAAATATATGCCAATGGACTGTTCCAATGTTGGGTGACGTGAAGCCTGATTCTCTGCTATGACATGCAGACTGATTCTCTGCTGACATGAAGACAGATTCTCTGTTACGGGACCTCTCTCCTCTGCCTGGGTGCTGGGCCTAAATATATGCCAATGGACTGTTGCAGTGGTGGCTGACGTGAAGCCTGATTTTCTGCTATGACATGCAGACTGATTCTCTGCTGACATGAAGCCAGATCCTCTGTTACGGGACCTCTCTCCTCTGCCTGTGTGCTGGGCCTAAATATATGCCAATGGACTGTTGCAGTGGTGGCTGACGTGAAGCCTCATTCTCTGCTATGACATGCAGACTAATTCTCTGCTGATGTGAAGCCAGATTGTCTGTTACGGGACCTCTCTCCTCTGCCTGTGTGCTGGGCCTAAATATATGCCAATGGACTGTTGCAGTGGTGGCTGACGTGAAGCCTCATTCTCTGCTATGACATGCAGACTAATTCTCTGCTGACATGAAGCCAGATTGTCTGTTACGGGACCTCTCTCCTCTGCCTGGGTGCTGGGCCTAAATTTATGACAATGGACTGTTGCAGTGGTGGCTGACGTGAAGCCTGATTTTCTGCTATGACATGCAGACTGATTCTCTGCTGACATGAAGCCAGATTGTCTGTTACGGGACCTCTCTCCTCTGCCTGGGTGCTGGGCCTAAATTTATGAAAATGGACTGTTGCAGTGGTGGGTGACGTGAAGCCTGATTCTCTGCTATGACATGAAGACTGATTCTCTGCTGACATGAAGCCAGATCCTCTGTTACGGGACCTCTCTCCTCTGCCTGTGTGCTGGGCCTAAATATATGCCAATGGACTGTTGCAGTGGTGGCTGACGTGAAGCCTCATTCTCTGCTATGACATGCAGACTAATTCTCTGCTGACATGAAGCCAGATTGTCTGTTACTGGACCTCTCTCCTCTGCCTGGGTGCTGGGCCTAAATATATGCCAATGGACTGTTGCACTGGTGGCTGACGTGAAGCCTGATTCTCTGCTATGATATGAAGACTGATTCTCTGCTGACATGAAGCCAGATTGTCTGTTACGGGACCTCTCTCCTCTGCCTGGGTGCTGGGCCTAAATATATGCCAATGGACTGTTGCAGTGGTTGCTGACGTGAAGCCTCATTCTCTGCTATGACATGCAGACTAATTCTCTGCTGACATGAAGCCAGATTGTCTGTTACGGGACCTCTCTCCTCTGCCTGGGTGCTGGGCCTAAATTTATGACAATGGACTGTTGCAGTGGTGGGTGACGTGAAGCCTGATTCTCTGCTATGACATGCAGACTGATTCTCTGCTGACATGAAGCCAGATCCTCTGTTACGGGACCTCTCTCCTCTGCCTGGGTGCTGGGCCTAAATATATGCCAATGGACTGTTGCAGTGGTGGCTGACGTGAAGCCTCATTCTCTGCTATGACATGCAGACTAATTCTCTGCTGACATGAAGCCAGATCCTCTGTTACAGGACCTCTCTCCTCTGCCTGTGTGCTGGGCCTAAATATATGCCAATGGACTGTTGCACTGGTGGCTGACGTGAAGCCTGATTCTCTGCTATGATATGAAGACTGATTCTCTGCTGACATGAAGCCAGATTCTCTGTTACGGGACCTCTCTCCTCTGCCTGGGTGCCGGGGCCTAAATATCTGAGAATAGACTGTTCCAGTGGTGGGTGACGGGAAGCCAGATTCTCTGCTATGGGACCTCTCTCCAATTGATTTTGGTTAATTTTTATTTATTAAATTTTTATTTTTATTCATTTCCCTATCCACATTTGTTTGCAGGGGATTTACCTACATGTTGCTGCCTTTTGCAGCCCTCTAGCCCTTTCCTGGGCTGTTTTACAGCCGTTTTAGTGCCGAAAAGTTCGGGTCCCCATTGACTTCAATGGGGTTCTGGTTCGGGACGAAGTTCGGATCGGGTTCGGATACCGAACCCGAACATTTCCGGGAAGTTCGGCCGAACTTCTCGAACCCGAACATCCAGGTGTTCGCTCAACTCATAATATAAATATATAATAAACACACATGTAACTTCATATACCATTATATAATAAATATAAATGTAACTTATTCATATTCAGCGCAAATATATAATAAACACAGACTAGATGTAACTTCTTCCTATATAAATATATAATAAACAAGCATGCAACTTTTTCATATACCAATATATTATAAATATATATAATAAATACAAATATACCTTCTCGTATATAGTGCAGTGATCAGCGGCAGGAGCAATATTCAAATTTGCGATATTTTGCGAATATTTGGGCAAATATTCGTCATATATTCGCAAATTTGATAATTTGTGATCTCCAGTCATTTTCTTGGTTGTGAAAATCGGCAATCAGAAAATTTGCAATAAAAATTCGAGATATGAAAATTCATGATCAACATTACTCCTAATGTCAAAGGTATTGTAGCCTTCTCCTTGGTACTCAAGCAAGAAGCAGTGAGTACTAATGAAGAAAGTCTAGAATATTCACGATTACGAAGATATAGCACTATATTCTAGATATTTGTGAATTCTTGAAGTGCCAATATTCGCAATAAAAATTTGCGATTAGAATATTCGCGATTAACACTAATATAGTGCAAATATATCATAAGCACATTGGATGTAATGATGTTCTTTAGTGCCCGTCAGACAGTACTGTTTCATAACTGCCCCCCCAGGAGGTAGATTCTTTGGTGCCTCTGACACAATATGATGTTCCCTTAGTTTCTCAATACAAAGTATGATACCCCTTAGTGGCCTTGCACAGTATGATGCCACCAATTGCCCTCTCACACTAGGGTGATCCTATGGTGAACCCCAAAAAATATCAATTTTAGTTCCCCACACAGAATAAGACTACTTAAGTGCCTCCACAAAGAGTAATGACCTTTTAAGTGTCCCCTAACTTACACATGGATAGCATATTGCTAGGATATGCTATCAATGTCAGATAGAGCAG
This sequence comes from Bufo gargarizans, assembly GCF_014858855.1. Taxonomy (NCBI): domain Eukaryota; kingdom Metazoa; phylum Chordata; class Amphibia; order Anura; family Bufonidae; genus Bufo; species Bufo gargarizans. Next base: position 81,042,635 of record NC_058087.1, on the reverse strand, counting down.
ATCCCAGGAGTGGGAAGCGCACCTATCTTCAGAATGGGGCCCTCAAAGTTAAGAAAAGCACAATTATCATGCGAGGCATGCTCTCCATCCACCTCTATGGTTCCAGTGCTCGGTTTTCAGAACCCCCATAGCAGTGGACAGAGGGTGGCTGTACATGCATGGCTTCTCTCTGTTCACTTTGGAGGCCCCGTCCTGGACATAGAAGTGGGTCCTGCACCTATTTCAAATTAATGGCATATCCTACTCTGCGATGAGCCAAGCTCTTTAAGTGGCCCCCACAGAGAGGTTCCCCTTATTGCCTCCAATATGAATACTGGCCTACCCCATATTCCTCCAAAGGACAGAGTAGAAAAAGTCTGCCCCAGTCTATGCTGTGACTGTGGCTCAATGCCTTAGGCATGATGACTTCACTGCATGATGCCTGTCTGTGCTGAACCACCAGTGGCAGGGGAATAATGAAACCGCTAGTAGAGGAAGTAGCAGGTGTGGCAGCAGCAGCACCAGCCATATAGTATGGAGCATGATGGCATGCAGACAGCAGCAGTGGCATGATCTGCTCACAATATATAGTAACTGTCAGCAATGGCAGATTTATTGGCCGAAGGTGTGTGAAAGTCCTCACAGATCGTGCCTCCTTCATTTTGACAAATGGGATGTTTTGTACACATGCGAAGGAAAACTTTGTCTGTTTGGGTATAATCACACCATCTATCATGCTGAAAACTCTCTCTGAGATGGCACTAATAGAGGAGTAATTAAACGAGTACATTGGTATTAACAAACTGAAAAGTTAATTATTAATAGCAACACAATTGCATTTTTTTTTATTAACCCCTTGTACCCCAGACCAGTTTTCACCTTCCTGCCTATGTCTATTTTTGCAACTCTGACATGTGTCACTTTATGTGGTAATAATTTTGGAATGGTTTTGCTTATTTAACCGATTCTAAGATTGTTTTCTCATGAAACATTGTACTTCATGTTGGAGATTAACTTGGCTCAATATTTATTTTTTTTATTAAAAAAATCTAAATTTACTGGAAATTTTCTAAATTTTAAATTTCTCTACTTTTAAGATAGTAATACCTCATAAAATAGTTATTAATCAACATTCACCATATGTCAACTTTATATTGCCATAATTTTGTAATTTTTTTTTAGAATATTAGAAGGCTTAGGGTACTTTCACACTTGCGTTAAAGTTTTCCGGTATTGAGTTCCGTCCTAGGGGCTCAATACTGGAAAAAAACTGATCAGTTTTTGGCCTCTTTCACACTACTGTATGGCTATTTCAGTGTTTTGCAGTCCGTTTTTCATGGATCCGTTGTTCTGTTTTTTGGTTTCCATTGTGTTTTCGGTTCCGTTTCGTTTTTCCGCATGGCATGTACAGTATACAATAATTACATAGAACAAATTGGGCTGGGCATAACATTTTCAATAGATGGTTCCGCAAAAAACTGAACGGATACGGAAGACATACGGATGCATTCAGTTTTTTTTGCGGACCCATTGACTTTAATGGAGCCACGGAATGTGATTTGTGGCCAAATATAGGACATGTTCTATCTTTGCACGGAACAGAGATACGGAAACACAAAAATGGAATACATATTGAGGTCATTCCGTTTTTTTTTTTTTTTGCGGACCCATTGAAATTAATGGTTTCATATACGGACCGCAAAAAACAGCCTGTAAAACGGAACAAAAAAAAATGTCAGTGTGAAAGAGGCCGCATTCTGAATGGCGAGCAATCAGTTCAGTATGGATCAGGATGTCTTCAGTTCAGTCACTGTACGTTTTTTGGAGAGAGAAAATACTGCAGCAAAATTCTGGAACACGGCATTTTCTATTGAAATGCGATAATGCCAGATCCGGCCCCAAGTGTTCCAGAAAAACTGATCCGGTTTTGTGGTCTGCGCATACGCATGTGAAAACGATAAATACGCAGATTTAATACGCATATTAAAATGTGAAAAAGATAAATACTGGATCTTAGCTTCCGGATGAAAACCGGAGAGACAGATCCGATAGTGCAATGCATTTGAGAGACGGATCCGCACATCCGGATCCATGTACAAATGGTATCCGCTTGCATACAGATTGCCGGATCTGGTACTCAGTTCCGGCGACGGAACTGCCTGCCGGAATTCAACAACGCAAGTGTGAAAGTACCCTTAGATTGTTAGAAGCAATGTTTTAAATTTTCAAGAAAATTTCCAAAAACAGTTTTTTTAAGGAGTAATTTTGAGGGGCTTACATAATATAAACCACTCATAAATGACCCCATTTTAGAGACTAAACCCCTCAAATTATTCACCCCTTGAACTAAAGAAAAATGAAGGTTGAATTTCAAAATTCAATATTTTTTGCAGATTTTCTATGGTAATCCATTTTTTACTGCAACACATAAAGGGTTAACAGAAAAGAATAAAATAACAATCAGTATGTATTACCCTGATTCTGCAGTTTAAAGAAATACCCCATATGTGTTTGTAATCTGCTCTATGGGCACATGGCAGTGGTCAGAAGGAAGGAGCACCATATGGTTTTTGAAGGGCAGACTTTGTTAAAATGGTTTTTGGGCGCCATGTTATATTTGAAATGACCCTGAGATATCCCTATAGTGGAAAATCCCCAAAAGTTACCCCATTTTAGAAACACCCCTCAAAGAATTTAGTAAGGGGTGAATGAGCACTTTGACACCACAGACGTTTTATAGAATTGGGCTGTGGGCTGTGAAAATGAAACATTTTATTTCTTCTAATAAAATTTTGCTTTAGCCCCAACTTTTTCATTTTCACAAGGGGTAACTGTCAGTAGAGTAGGCAGGAAACACGCGCACAGTGAGCCCTGACTGGAATGCAACTCGCTTTCCCTGCCTACCTGCAGTGCAAGTCCTAAGTGCAAAGTCTGCAACTGGTCGATGTTCCCTGGTCTACTAAGTGGAAGACAGACACAGAGACACAACCACAAACTGTCACGAGGGTGTCAAGAGCCACGCCTGACTCCGTTGTACCCGGTCATTACATTATATCTGGCCCTTATTTTTGTGTAGGAAAAAAAATATATATATATTTTTTTTACCTACTTAGAATCCAGTATGGGTCCGATTGCTGCTCTGTCTGAACAATTTCATGTCTTTGGAGGTGGCAGGATTGAAGGCGTCGGTCCTCCAGCAACAGCAGCAATTACAACAGACCGCAAGCCCAGCGGTTGCTACTGGTAACCAGGTTGTTGCGGAACCCAAGGTCCCTCTCTCTGACAGATTTTCTGGGGGAAGGGACAAGTTTTTGACTTTCCGTGAGGCCTGTAAATTATACTTTAAACTGCGTCCTTACTCCTCTGGTAATGAAGAACAGCGGGTGAGTGTTGTTATTTCCCTGCTGCAGGGGGACCCGCAGTCCTGGACGTTCTCTTTACCTACTGATTATCAGGCGCTTCGGTCAGTGGATGAGTTTTTCGGGGCCTTGGGTCTCATATATGACGACCCTGACCGAGTCGCACTGGCTGAATCAAAATTACGGAGACTCCTACAAGGAGAGCGGCCGGTAGAGGAGTATTGCTCTGACTTCCGTAGGTGGGCTACGGATACCCAATGGAACGACCCGGCTCTCAGGAGTCAGTTCTGCTCTGGGTTATCCGAAAGGGTTAAGGATGCGCTTCCATTGTATGAGACCCCCTTTTCCCTTGATGCAGTTATGTCCCTTTCTATCCGTATAGATAGACGCCTTAGGGACAGGTTGAAAAAACCGGAGCCATTGGTAACCCCTCCCAAGCAGCAGTTAGTCTGTACGGACTTAGACGAGCCTATGCAGCTAGGAGGAACTACTCGTCAGGTCCGTCCTCCTGAGGTTTGCCGTAGGCGTGGGGTTTGTTTTTTTTGTGGGGAGAGGGGTCATTTCATTAATGTCTGTCCTTCTTTCCTCAGAAACAAAAAAACCGTCGGAAAACTACTAACCCCAGGCTGTGTGGAGGATGTCAGCCGGGGGGGTATACGTTTCCTCCATACGTACATCGCAATTTGTGTTGCCAGCGGTTATTGTCTTTGGTGATAAGACAGAGACTATTTCTTTCTTTCTAGACAGTGGAGCAGGGGTAAATTTGATAGATGCCCATTTTGCCCGCACTATGGGTTTGTCTCTCTGTACACTACAGAGACCTATTACCATATTTGCTATTGATTCTGCTCCTCTGTCTCAGAGAAATCTCACCCACATTGTTCATAATTTACACCTTCGGGTAGGGGACCACCATAACGAGATGCTTTCATGTTATGTTCTGGAGGGGCTTCCCACTCCGGTAGTGCTGGGCCTTCCCTGGTTGGTAGCGCACAATCCAGTGGTGGATTGGCAGGCCAGGGAGATATTGGAGTGGAGTGAGCCGTGCAGAGAAAATTGCTTAAATAGCAATTGCTTAGTCGCCTCCATAGCCACCCTACCTACATTTGTTTCGGACTTTGAGGACGTTTTTTCTGAAAAGGGTTGTCAGAAGTTACCACCTCATCGTCCTTATGATTGCCCGGTTAACCTTATTCCCGGCGCAAAATTACCCAAGACCAGGTTATATAATCTTTCAGGTCCAGAGAAACAAGCCATGAAGGATTATATCTCCGAGAGTTTTTCTTCGTTAAAAAGAAAGATGGGGGCCTGTGTCCTTGCCTAGATTTTCGTGAATTAAATCGGATAACCATCCGAGACCCATACCCTCTTCCTCTCATTCCTGACCTGTTTAACCAGATTGCGGGTGCTAGGTGGTTCTCCAAACTCGATCTTAGGGGGCCTACAATCTGATTCGTATTAAAGAGGGGGATGAGTGGAAAACAGCTTTTAACACCCCTGAGGGGCATTATGAAAATCTAGTTATGCCTTTCGGCCTGACCAATGCTCCTGCAGTCTTTCAACATTTCGTTAATGACATTTTTAGTCATCTAATCGGCAGGTTTGTGGTAATATACCTAGATGATATCTTAATTTATTCGTCTGATCTGAGAACACATGAGGAGCATGTCAGACAAGTACTACAGGTCCTACGGACGAATGAATTATATGCTAAAATTGAAAAATTTGTTTTTGCCATTCAGGAGATACAATTCCTAGGTTATTATTTATCTGCGTCAGGTTTCCGTATGGATCCTAGGAAGGTCCAGGCAATTTTGGATTGGGATCTTCCTGAGAACTTCAGAGCACTACAATGGTTCTTGGGCTTCGCGAATTTCTATAGGAAATTCATTAAAAATTATTCGGTGATCGTAAAACCCCTTACTGACATGACTAGGAAGGGGACTGATTTTTCTAAATGGTCTGACGCCGCTAAAGTTGCTTTTTCCTCTCTAAAAGAGAGGTTTACCTCAGCACCTGTACTAGTCCAACCTGATGTCTCTCAGCCTTTTATTGTTGAAGTCGATGCATCAGAGGTGGGAGTGGGGGCTGTACTGTCTCAGGGTCCGTCTCCTGGCAAATGGCGTCCTTGTGCTTTCTTTTCTAAAAAAACTATCTGCAGCAGAACAGAACTACGATATTGGCAATAGGGAACTGTTAGCTATTAAACTAGCGTTTGTGGAGTGGCGTCACTTTTTAGAGGGGGCAGTCCACCCAGTCACTGTGTTTACGGACCACAAAAATCTGCTGTACCTCGAATCAGCTAAGCGTCTCACCCCTAGACAGGCTAGGTGGTCACTATTTTTTACCAGGTTTAACTTTGTGATTACCTATCATCCTGGGGTAAAGAATACCAAGGCTGATGCACTCATTGTTGTTTCCCTGGAGGGGGTAATGTGAGTGATCCGATACCCATTCTACAAAGAGGAGTGGTTGTCTCTGCGGTACACTCTGCTTTGGAGGGGAAGGTGTTAGAGGCCCAGGGGGACGCCCCGGTCTCTTGCCCCTCAGAGAAATTGTTTGTACCGTTGAACCTACGTCTCAAATTATTAAAGGAACATCATAATTCGGCACTTGCGGGGCACTCGGGTAGTAAAGCAACCTTAGAGCTATTGTCTCGTCGTTTTTGGTGGCCAAGGTTGCGTCAGGATGTATTGGATTTTGTGTCTTCTTGTTCTACCTGTGCGCGCGCAAAAGTTTCACATACACGTCCTGCAGGGTCTCTATTACCACTCGTCATTCCCAATAGACCATGGACACATCTGTCTATGGATTTTATCACTGACTTACCTTTGTCTGCGGGTAAAACAGTTATTTTGGTAGTAGTGGACAGGTTTAGCAAAATGGCACACTTCATTGCGTTACCCGCACTACCTAATGCTAAAACTCTTGCTCAGGTATTCGTCAGTGAGATCGTGAAGCTTCACGGGGTCCCCTCCCATGTTGTTTCGGGGTACCCAGTTTATTTCTAAATTTTGGAAAGCTTTTTGTTCCCGTTTGGGGGTTCACTTGTCCTTTTCCTCAGCTTTCCATCCTCAGTCGAATGGACAGACTGAGCGTACCAACCAAAACCTGGAGACATATCTAAGATGTTTTGTGTCTGAAAACCAAGAGTTGTGGTCGTCATATTTACCGTTAGCTGAGTTTGCCATAAATAATCGCCATCAGGAATCCACTGGCAAGTCACCATTTCTTGGTGCATATGGTTTTCATCCCCAATTCTGTACTTTCAAAGAGGGGGGGTCTTCTGGGGTTCCCGAAGAGGAACGGTTTTCGTCATCTCTTTCATCGGTATGGCAGAAAGTGCAAGCTAATTTGAAAAATATGGGAGGTAAATACAAATGCATGGCTGATAAGAGACGGTCGCCAGGTCTGGACCTAGGAGTGAATGACTATGTGTGGTTATCTACTAGGAATATCAAATTGAAGGTTCCCTCTTGGAAACTGGGTCCTAGGTTTATTGGTCCTTACAAGATTGTAGCCATCATCAACCCCGTGGCTTTTCGCCTGGAGTTACCTCAGACTTTTAAAATCCATAATGTCTTTCATAAGTCGTTACTCAAAAAATATGCTCCACCTCTAGAACCGTCACCGCTGCCACCCCCTCCTGTTGTCGTGGATGGTAATTTAGAATTTCAGATATCCAAAATTATTAATTCTCGTCGGGTCCACCGCTCTCTCCAATATCTGGTGCACTGGAGAGGTTACGGTCCCGAGGAAAGAATGTGGGTTCCTGCGTCTGAGGTAAACGCCGACAGGCTAGTTCAGATTTTTCATGCCTCTCATCTTGAGAGACCTGGTCCTGAGTGTCCGGAGGCCCCTCGTAGAGGGGGGTACTGTCACGAGGGTGTCAAGAGCCACGCCTGACTCCGTTGTACCCGGGGTCAGGAGGTCGCAGCGGTTGGCTGCACGTTCTATGTAAGATAGGGATGTTTCCTTATTGTAGCTTTCTGGGTTTGCTTTGCAAACCCTTTTGGCTCACTCAGGGATCCGTAGCTCCTTCTCTCAGCTGTTTCTTGTCCAGCACTCCCAATCCTCCTTATATTCCCCTCTCACACTTCTCTGGTTGCCAGATATAGAGCTTCCTGCCTGGACATCTATTCTGACCAACTGGAGCTGAGTTGCTGCGTTCTCTGATTGTTGCTTTAGAACGCTACCCTCCGGATCCCTGTTGGACCTTTGTGGACAGTTGTTGTCGTCCACCTGGGTGTTTGTGTTGGTCTGTGTTTGTCTGTCCTCTCCCTGGTGTTTCCCTCTTAGTGCAGTGGTGAGGACTAGCGATCCCACCGGCCCGTTCATTATCTAGGGTTCATTTCAGGGAAAGCCAGGGTTTAGGCACGTGATCGCCGCACGGGTGAGGAACCCGTCTAGGGACGTCAGGGCAGTCAGGTGCCAGCCGCAAGGAGAGTTAGGGGTCACCACCTTTCCCTCTCCCTTGGGCAGGACTTTCCCTTTTTCCTCCCTGTGCGTGTTGCCGGTCATTACACAAAGATAAGGGTCATATGAAAATAGGTCACAACTGAGAGGACAATACAGTACAAAATCAGAGGATGGAGGGTAGTCAAAATAGCCGGGCCCATGTCAGAACCAGACGGCTATCACAATACAAAACCACAAGACAGAGGACGGTCAGAGGCAAGCCGAGGTCAATCTACTAAACAATCCAAAACACTCAGACACAACCAGGAGCACCGCAAGGGATTAAACCTATAACTGCAAAAGTGAATTGCCAGCAAGTGATTTAAATAGAGCACCGAGTCCCAGGATCAGAACCTGACAGGTGCTTGACTCAGTGCTCCATTAGTCAGACACAGAACACAGGAACAGAACAGCTGAATAATCAAACACTGCTAATTTTCCTCCAGTACATGCCTGCTGTGGAGAGAAACAGAGCATTGCATCCTGTTACAATGGATGCTGCCATGTCACCAGGGTGCATGGCTTGTGCGTTTTTCCTGGCACGGTCGCATTGAAGATGGAGATTTCGCTGCTTGACCCCGGATAGGTAAGTTAGTGACAGTAACAGGAGAAAAAACATAATTTTTCCCCTTTTTCTCCCATTTGTGGATGTAAACTGCTGTTGGGGCACACCGCAGGACTGAGAAAGGAAGAAGCACCATCTGTGTTTTGCAGTGCATATTTTGATGGATTGGTTTATGGGCACCATGTTTATATATGAACAGTCTCTGGAGTACTAGTCCATTTATTTTCTGACAACCATACAGAAATTTATTTTTTGTGGGACGAGTTGCCATCAACATTGGTTCTATTTTGAGTACACACAACTTTTCATCACTTTTTATTTAGGTTTTTGGGAAGCAGGATAAAGAAATGCAGCAATTCTGCCATTGCTTTTTTGGTTTTTTGATTGCGGTGTACACTGTGCAGAAAAAAATGACATGTTATATTTATTTTGCTGGTCAGTACAATTACAGAGATACCAAGTTTATATGGTTTTATTTAAAATGTTACCACCGCAGCACAGGGACCCGATGGAGACAGAGAGGGAGCTTCCTCCCTCCGCAAACCCCGTACATACTGTGGTCAGTGATGTCTGAGGCATACAAGGGATTAATGCGTGCCGACATCAGTGTATTCAACGATGCTGGCATACACAGCGGGGGTTCAGCTCTCAGGAACAGGCCCCTGCCTGGCACAGCTCCTGCACCCGTCCAATCAGAGTGCTGTACATGTACGGCGCTGGTCAGGCAAGGGGTTAAAAGAGGCGCAATAAAATTTCCCTTTCTACGAACATACTGGTATTAATGAACTGAAAAGCACTGAACTGCTAAAAAGGGTTATCCAAAGTCTAAAACATGCCTCCCAATGCCTGGGCCATTCATATACATTATACTTACTCCTTTTCCCGTCACTGGCAATACTAGGGAGGATTGGCTTGATCTGTGCAAGGGGGAGATGCAGCAGCGGCCCTTTAATTATAAACAGTGGCAAAATTGCAGCTTTTTTAGGTAATTATAAAAGACACAAAAAACAACCTCTTCTATATACACACTGGTATTGATGCATTTAAAATAGTTGAATTGCTGAGTTAGTTATAAACCATCACAAAATTGCATCTGTTTTCTCGGTAATTAACAGAGACACAATTAAACGCCCCCTTCTACAAACACACTGGTATTGACGCACTGGAAAGTGCTGAACTGCTTAATTATAACTGGTAGCAAAATTGCAGCTGTTTTTTTTTTTTTTTTTAGTAATTAACAGAGGCACAACTGCCCCTTCTATGGACACACTGAACACCCTTTATTAATGCACTGAAAAGCTCTAAAATGTGCAATTATAAAGAGTATCAAAATTGCAACTGTCTTTTAATAATAAAAAAGCCTAATTGCACAGGGGTAAGATGTTTTTGTTTTTCTTTAAATGCTGCACAAAAATGTTTTTTCAGGCACTTCAAGATTTTGGTGCCTGTAGGTTCCTTCCTCTCACTGTAAAAAACACATACAGAACTCTGATCATATGCTTTCCCTTTCTGATAAAACCCTGAGTTTTCTACCTATTAATTCAATCTACTTACATCCCTAAACTATCCCTGCAACTCTAATATGACTGGCTTGTGTCTGTAATTGGTGTCTGTCAGGACAGACAGGCTGAACTTAGAATGGCATCTGTGCATTATACATAGGTCAAAGCCTGAAGGACCTGCCATTATCCTGAGGCTGTCAGTCAATCAGGGTGGTTGTGGGCAAGCCCCTCTTTCTCCCTAGGTCATGTGGTCCCAAATCTCCATCCTCCCTATCCTTTTTCCCTTGCATTTTAACAGTAAGATGGCGGGTGCAGTTTTGTGCCATTCGTCCAAAACAAATCGCCAAAACTTATTCGCTAGAGGAATTTTTGTGAAATATGTAACAAATCTGATAAGTTTACAATTGATTCACTCATCTCTAGACTGCAGCTCGGCTGTGTATTACAGCCATTAATGTAAATGTTTTTTTTGAATTAATTCACTATACCAAAAATTAAGACAATAATTGAAGGCAGGAGAAAATATATTAACATCTATATTAAGGAAAACTAAAAATAGGTCTGCAGATACAGGGGACCAGCACCCAGGGATGAGTAATGAATCTCCTATGTGTCTTGTGTGTTGTGATAAGCAGAATGAGGGACTGTATATAGATGGTCATATTAAGACAACAATAAGCAGATACAACGTACATACAGATTGCACAAAGTCCCAGCCAGCTGCACTGTAATAATGTACATTAGGTAAAATTATCTTCTGCTGATGAGTCCCCTCTGGTAATTGAGCTGCCACAAAATGTCATGTTCCATACGGTAATGTGCCATTGTGTGCTGTAACCAGTCTCAATGTGCTGCCCTGGGACTCATGAAAATCATAATGCAATAGTGGCAAAGTATTTATTTTTGTTTCATTAATGTTCCCTGCTGTCTTATGATAGGATTTGAGCACTTTAATGAATGTATCTACTGGCCGGGAATGGCTGGTTCTTCTGCTTCCACCTTGTTAGTAGAAGATCTTAAATTTGCTTAGGTAAAAAACAAAAAAAAAAAAAAGATTTTAGTAACTGAGACAATGCCAAAATTACTAATCTGATTAGAAAGCACAGACGAAATCAAATGTTCTAACACTAGATGATCTAGGATTTCTGTAGATGCAAGAATTAGGAGGAAAATGCAAACTTGAAATTCTCCATTATGTGATATGAAAAGGAATAATATTGGGAAAAATGTTTGAATTACGATTACATCACTAGGAATATTTTTTTTATTATTGTGTCTGGAGATCATGTATCATAGATAGATATTGTTGCTTCAGCTGTTGGCCATGAATAACTGCCATTGAAGTTAATGCAGAAGACCACCTATAGAGTGGCCTATTAAATGCTATAAATCATTTGCAGGACAAGTCAAAATTCTGTATGCAGTAGGTGCATCCAGAAGTCATCACAAAAATAATTCTTATATCATAGGTGAGATGTATGCTTCCTGCATTGCTAGTTCAGCAAAATGTTAGGGTTATTCCAATATAGTATATCATTCATATTATACATCTGCAACTCTTTTGCAATGGCTCTAATCCTAGGTATTTAAGGTATCGTGGTCAATACACAGCAACTGCAACATTGAAGTGGTTAGACATAGGAAGAGGGCTTCCTCTGTCACTTTATGACCTCTCACAAAATGCGATTGTAGGGTGTTGATGGGTGATCATCAGCAAGGAGCCTATAACCCCATAGACTTGGCCTAATAACATGGCTGTCAGCTTCACAATAACGGCATAATGTACTGCAGTACAGAAGTATCATAGCTTATTATATGCGTGATGAAGCAATTGAATGGTCAAGTCTAGAGTTGAGCGAACACCTGGATGTTCGGGTTCGAGAACTTCGTCCCGAACCCCATTGAAGTCAATGGGGACCCGAACTTTTCGGTACTAAAAAGGCTGTAAAACAGCCCAGGAAAGGGCTAGAGGGCTGCAAAAGGCAGCAACATGTAGGTAAATCCCCTGCAAACAAATGTGGATAGGGAAATGAATAAAAATAAAAATTTAATAAATAAAAATTAACCAAAATCAATTGGAGAGAGGTCCCATAGCAGAGAATCTGGCTTCACGTCACCCACCACTGGAACAGTCCATTCTCAGATATTTAGGCCCCGGCACCCAGGCAGAGGAGAGAGGTCCCGTAACAGAGAATCTGTCTTCATGTCAGCAGAGAATCAGTCTTCATGTCATAGCAGAGAATCAGGCTTCACGTCAGCCACCACTGCAACAGTCCATTGTCATAAATTTAGGCCCAGCACCCAGGCAGAGGAGAGAGGTCCCGTAACAGACAATCTGGCTTCATGTCAGCAGAGAATCAGTCTTCATATCATAGCAGAGAATCAGGCTTCACGTCACCCAACATTGGAACAGTCCATTGGCATATATTTAGGCCCCGGCACCCAGACAGAGGAGAGGTTCATTCAAATTTGGGTAGCCTCGCAATATAATGGTAAAATGAAAATAAAAATAGGATTGAATGAGGAAGTGCCCTGGAGTACAATAATATATGGTTAAGGGGAGGTAGTTAATGTCTAATCTGGACAAGGGACGGACAGGTCCTGTGGGATCCATGCCTGGTTCATTTTTATGAACGTCAGCTTGTCCACATTGGCTGTAGACAGGCGGCTGCGTTTGTCTGTAATGACACCCCCTGCCGTGCTGAATACACGTTCAGACAAAACGCTGGCCGCCGGGCAGGCCAGCACCTCCAAGGCATAAAAGGCTAGCTCTGGCCACGTGGACAATTTAGAGACCCAGTAGTTGAATGGGGCCGAACCATCAGTCAGTACGTGGAGGGGTGTGCACACGTACTGTTCCACCATGTTAGTGAAATGTTGCCTCCTGCTAACACGTTGCGTATCAGGTGGTGGTGCAGTTAGCTGTGGCGTGTTGAGAAAACTTTTCCACATCTCTGCCATGCTAACCCTGCCCTCAGAGGAGCTGGCCGTGACACAGCTGCCTTGGCGACCTCTTGCTCCTCCTCTGCCTTGGCCTTGGGCTTCCACTTGTTCCCCTGTGACATTTGGGAATTCTCTCAGTAGCGCGTCTACCAACGTGCGCTTGTACTCGCGCATCTTCCTATCACGCTCCAGTGCAGGAAGTAAGGAGGGCACATTGTCTTTGTAGCGTGGATCCAGCAGGGTGGCAACCCAGTAGTCCGCACACGTTAAAATGTGGGCAACTCTGCTGTCGTTGCGCAGGCACTGCAGCATGTAGTCGCTCATGTGTGCCAGGCTGCCCAGGGGTAAGGACAAGCTGTCCTCTGTGGGAGGCGTATCGTCATCGTCCTGCCTTTCCCCCCAGCCACGCACCAGTGATGGACCCGAGCTGCGTTGGGTGCCACCCCGCTGTGACCATGCTTCATCCTCATCCTCCTCCACCTCCTCCTCATCCTCGTCCTCCTCGTCCTCCAGTAGTGGGCCCTGGCTGGCCACATTTGTACCTGGCCTCTGCTGTTGCCAAAAACCTCCCTCTGAGTCACTTCGAAGAGACTGGCCTGAAAGTGCTAAAAATGACCCCTCTTCCTCCTCCTCCTCCTCCTCCTGGGCCACCTCCTCTTCCATCATCGACCTAAGTGTTTTCTCAAGGAGACATAGAAGTGGTATTATAACGCTGATAACGGCGTCATCGCCACTGGCCATGTTGGTGGAGTACTAGAAACAGCGCAACAGGGCACACAGGTCTCACATGGAGGCCCAGTCATTGGTGGTGAAGTGGTGCTGTTCTGTAGTGCGACTGACCCGTGCGTGCTGCAGCTGAAACTCCACTATGGCCTGCTGCTGCTCGCACAGTCTGTCAAGCATGTGCAAGGTGGAGTTCCACCTGGTGGGCACGCCGCATATGAAGCGGTGAGCGGGAAGGCCGAAGTTACGCTGTAGCGCAGACAGGCGAGCAGCAGCAGGATGTGAACGCCGGAAGCGCGAACAGACGGCCCGCACTTTATGCAGCAGCTCTGACATGTCGGGGTAGTTGTGAATGAACTTCTGCACCACCAAATTCAGCACATGCGCCAAGCAAGGGATGTGCGTCAAACTGGCTAGTCCCAGAGCTGCAACGAGATTTCGCCCATTATCACACACCACCAGGCCGGGCTTGAGGCTCACCGGCAGCAACCACTCGTCGGTCTGTTCTATACCCTGCCACAATTCCTGTGCGGTGTGGGGCCTGTCCCCCAAATATATGAGTTTCAGAATGGCCTGCTGACGTTTACCCCGGGCTGTGCTGAAGTTGGTGGTGAAGGTGTGTGGCTGACTAGATGAGCAGGTGGAAGAAGGAGGAGGAAGTCGAGTAGGAGGAGGTGGCAACAGGAGGCAAAGAATGTTGCCCTGCGATCCTTGGCGGCGGAAGGACGTGCGCCAAACAGCTCTCCGCCTGGGGCCCAGCTGCCACTACATTTACCCAGTGTGCAGTTAGGAAGATATAGCGTCCCTGGCCGTGCTTACTGGTCCACGTATCTGTGGTTAGGTGGACCTTGCCACAGATGGCGTTGCGCAGTGCACACTTGATTTTATCGGATACTTGGTTGTGCAGGGAAGGCACGGCTCTTTTGGAGAAGTAGTGGCGGCTGGGAACAACATACTGTGGGGCAGCAAGCGACATGAGCTGTTTGAAGCTGTCTGTGTCCACCAGCCTAAATGACAGCATTTCATAGGCCAGTAGTTTAGAAATGCTGGCATTCAGGGCCAGGGATCGAGGGTGGCTAGGTGGGAATTTACGCTTTCTCTCAAATGTTTGTGAGATGGAGAGCTGAACGCTGCCGTGTGACATGGTTGAGATGCTTGGTGACGGAGGTGGTGGTGTTGGTGGTACATCCCCTGTTTGCTGGGCGGCAGGTGCCAACGTTCCTCCAGAGGTGGAGGAAGAGGCCGAGGCGGCAGCAGCAGAAGAGGCCGAGGCGGCAGCAGCAGAAGAGGTAGCAGGGGGAGCCTGAGTGACTTCCTTGGTTTTAAGGTGTCTACTCCACTGCAGTTCATGCTTTGCATGCAGGTGCCTGGTCATGCAGGTTGTGCTCAGGTTCAGAACCAGCGGCATCTAAGGGGTTCAATGATGGGAGCGCTGCACCATCTCGATTCCCCAATTTTGCTTCCACTACTCATAAAGAAATGTGCTTCGTGATGAAGTACTTCTTTGTGAAATTGGTTGAAGCAGCCGAATAGAATTTTTGAGAACTTTGCACATCTCTAGCTGCAGTCAGCGGTCAAAACCAATCACTCGCAGTTAATAACACTAGAATAAAAGCCATATCACTTAGGTTAAAGTTAGAGATGAGTGAAGTTCTTCAAAATTCTATTTGGCTGCTTCGCTGAATAAAAAATTAAAAATAATCGCTTTGTGATTAATTACTTTGTCATGAAGCGCATTTTTTTGTAAGTAGCAGGCGAATGCCGCATTCATCGCTTATCGCTGCATCTGAGGTCAATATCAAAGCATTTTTAGGGGTTGCCCCTAAAAAATGAAATTGTACTTGAAGATCTTGGGCTTAAAGATCCAGTGCGAAATCTCACATGGCTCGTGAGGACGTCATCATGTTGGCCAGCATGGTAACATCATCAGTGATGAGCGGCAGGGGCAGTATTCAAATTTGCGATATTTCGAAAATATTCATGATATATTGGTGAATTCGAGAATTCATGATCTCCAGTCTTTATGTTCTTTACTGCAAAAATCGGCAATTGGAAAATTTGCAATAAAATTTGCACGAGATCTTCAAGCAAGATGGCCGCAGCGGCCTCTTTGCGCTCAAATGGATGAGGTAAGTATGATTTTTTTTCAGGGAAAATCAATTCGTTGCCATGAAGCACAAGGAAATTCAGCTTTGTGGCAAATTGTATTTTTCTGGAAATTCGGATCGGAGTCCACGTCGCTCAACACTAGTTATAGTGTATATTTCAAAGCTTTCTTTTCATGTTTGAAAGTGACTTGTGACCTAAAAAAAGCTGGGGGACCATGGTCCTAAGCATGTTTGTCCATAACCCATACCTGAGCAAAAAAAAAGAAATAAAAAATATTTTTATGGGTGGTTGAACGACTTCTAGTCATCAGTAGTGTGGCCACTATTATGAACTACTAGTAAAATTGCTAACAAGTAAGGCTACTTTCACACTTGCGTTCAGAGACGGATCCGCTCATATAATGCAGTCGATGGATCCGTTCAGAACGGATCCGTCTGCATTATATTGTAAAAAAAAAATACTAAGTGTGAAAGTAGCCGCAGACTGATCCGTCCAGACTTTACATTGAAAGTCAATGGGAGACGGAGCCGTTTGAAAATTGAGCCATACTGTGTCAAATTCAAATGGATCCACCCCCATTGACTTACATTGTAAGTCTGGACGGATCCGTTTGCCTCCACACGGCCAGGCGGACACCCGAACGCTGCAAGATCCCTGAAACGGATCTCAAACGGAATTCAAAACGCCAGTGTGAAAGTAGCCTAAATTGCGTCCTCCATGCCCTGGAAATTGGTTTGCAAGAACATATAGAAGGCAGTGCTCAATATTTAATATTAGTGTTCTTTTTGAAAATTTGTATTGAGGACATTTGAAGTTGCTATGCCATAAATCTCATACATACATTTTAGGACTAAATCGGAGACAGTTTCACGGTGAAACAAGTTTATTTCCCATATTCCCCATAATTTGCTATTAAAGTGAAATATTTCGATAAGCAGCACAGACCGCACAAAGAACTTTCATTGAGACACACATAATACAATATTGTTTGCCACCTTGTGGTAGGAAGTGTTATTGCAGTATATTTGTGCTCTGCATCAGATAAATCATACATCCCGCCTGTGTTTTATGTATCAAAAAGCAAGCAATAGATGTGAACGTTCACTGTTAAAATACTAATCGTATCCTGTTAAAACTGCATTTGGTTTAAAATTTGCATTATAAATCAGTCTTTACATTGATCATTCTCCTTTGCAGAGGAAAACATAAAAATCCTCTGCAAATGCAAGAGGGCCAAATGCAAAAGTAAGTCCACAAAAAGCACTTTGCAGAGATATGTAAATAAGTACACTAAATTACTGTGTTTTAGGCTCATATTATAGCCATAGTTCTAGTTTTGGTGCATATATAATGCAAACTATAATGCCCCTTTTGATAAAAAATAAATAAAAAACTACATAATCCAACTTAAAATACAGATGTAGTCAGCATTAGCATGACCCCATGGCATGCTAAAAAAAAAAATCAAAGATGGTGGCCAGCATACCCAGGTAGATCTGGTGGTGGGTGCACATCTCCAGGGAAAGTGGTTAGATTCCCCTCAGGGCTCATTCACACGAACGTGTGCTGCTCGTTTCCGTATTGCGGACCACATTTGCGGATCCAAAATACCCAGGCTCCGTTCCGTGTGCATTCCGCATCACGGATACGGACCCATTCACTTCAATGGGTCCGTAAATTCGGAGATGTGGAACGGAAGCACGGAACGGAACACTACAGAAGCAGTACAGAGTGCTTTCTGGGGTTCCATTCCGTGCCTCCGCACTGCAAAAAGATAGAACTTGCTCTATCTTTTTGCGGAACGGACGGATCACAGACCCATTCAAGTGAATGGGTCTGCTATCCTCCCCATGCGGCTGCCCCACGGACGATGCACATGCATTGAGGATCGCAATTTGTGGTCCACAGCACGGGCACGGGCTTCACACGGTCGTGTGAACAAGCCCTAACAAGTCGTATATCCACAAAAAAGAATAAAGGGAGTATGGAGACAGCACGTCCTTTCTGTGAGGTTTTATTCCAGATGCAACATTTCGGCTAACAAGCCGAAACATCGACATTTGTGGGCACGTCATGTGTTATTATACGAGCGCTGCAGCAGATACTCTCCCCTATTGCCTGCATCCCAGCTGCGCAGAATGCATGCGCACCAGCTTCCTGTGCAACGCATGCTCCGGCCTGCACCCGATAGGCCTGTATGCACGCGCCTAGGCTCTCTGCATACCGCACATTTAGCCTCACACTGAGCGGCCCCTTCTACACCACCCCTTAGTCACGCTTAGCTCATGGCCACAATGCACATGGCACATGCACCTCCCGACCTGGCCAGCTCACACATTCACATTTTTTTATTCTATTGAAGCACAGCATGTTCAGCTACATCTTGGCTTGCTCCATGCAGTTGGACATCTGTACAGTATGGCTGTCAGGTATGATCTCCACCATGACTGACCAGTGCTCTCTACTAGAGTTGAGCGGACCCCTGGATGTTCTGAACTTGACCCCGATCCCGAACCCCATTGAAGTCAATGGGGACCCGAACGTTTGAGCACTAAAATGGCTGCAAAAATGTCATGGAAAGGGCTAGAGGGCTGCAAATGCCAGCAAAATGTGGTTGAGAGCATTTCAAGTGCTATCACGACCGGCGTGCCGATCACATACGTGACGCAAAGGGAGGGAAAAGGAAGGCCCTGTCCAAGGCAGAGGGAAAGATGGTGACCCCTAACTCACCTAGAGGCTGGCACCTGACTGCCCTTGCGTCCCTAGATGGGTTTTTCACCCGTACGCCGATCACGTTCCTAAAACCCTGGCTTTCCTTAAAATGAGCCCTACGTAGTGAATAGGGCGGTGGGAACACTAGTCCGCACCACTAACACTAAAGGGAAACACTAGGGAGAAGACAGACAATACTGACAAAACACATAATCCCAGGTGGGCGACAACAAACAACCAACAGGGATCCGGAGGGTAACGCTCTGGTACGACAACCAGGGATAACAGCAACTCAGCTCCAGTGGGTCAGTATAGAAGTCCAGGCAGGAAGCTCTATATCTGGCAACCAGAGAAGTGGGAGAGGGGAATATAAGGAGGTTGGGAGTGCTGGACAAGAAACAGCTGAGGAGAAGAAGCTACGGATCCCTGAGTGAGACAAAAAGGATTACAAGGCAAACCCAAAAAGCTACCATTAAGAAACAGCACTATTTTTAGACATAGAGCGCGCAGCCACCCGCTGCGACTTCCTGACCCCGGGTACAACGGAGTCAGACGTGGCTCTTGACACCCTTGTGACAGTACCCCCCTTTCCACGAGGGGCCTCCGGACACTCAGGACTAGGTCTCTCAGGATGAGAGGCATGAAAAGCCTGAACTAACCTGTCGGCGTTTACCTCAGACGCTGGAACCCACATTCTTTCCTCGGGACCGTAACCCCTCCAATGCACCAGATGTTGAAGAGAGCGGCGGACCCGACGCGAATCAACAATTTTGGATATTTTAAACTCTAGATTACCATCCACAACAACAGGAGGGGGTGGCAGCGGTGACGGTTCTAGAGGTGGAACATACTTTTTGAGTAACGACTTATGGAAGACGTTATGGATTTTAAATGTTTGAGGCAGCTCCAGGCGAAAAGCCACAGGGTTAATGATGGCTACTATTTTGTAAGGACCAATGAACCTAGGACCCAGTTTCCAAGAGGGAACCTTTAACTTAATATTCCTAGTAGATAACCACACAGTCATTCACTCCTAGGTCCGGACCTGGCGACTGTTTCTTATCAGCCATGCATTTATATTTACCTCCCATATTTTTCAAGTTAGCTTGCACTTTCTGCCATACAGATGAAAGAGATGACGAAAACCGTTCCTCTTCGGGAACCCCAGAAGACCCCCCCCCCCCCTTTGAAAGTACAGAATTGGGGAGGAAAACCATATGCACCAAGAAATAGTGACTTGCCAGTGGATTCCTGAATGCGATTATTTATAGCAAACTCGGCTAACGGTAAATATGATGACCACACCTCTTGGTTTTCAGACACAAAACACCGTAGATATGTCTCAAGGTTTTGGTTGGTACGCTCAGTCTGTCCATTCGACTGAGGATGGAAAGCTGAGGAAAAGGACAAGTGTACCCCCAAACGGGAACAAAAAGCTTTCCAAAACTTAGAAATAAACTGGGTTCCTCGATCCGAAACATCGAAAGGGACCCCGTGAAGCTTCACGATTTTTACTCATGAATACCTGAGCAAGAGTCTTTGCATTAGGTAGTGCAGGTAACACAATGAAGTGTACCATTTTGCTAAACCTGTCTACTACCAAAATAACTGTTTTACCCGCAGACAAAGGTAAGTCAGTGATGAAATCCATTGACAGATGTGTCCATGGCCTATTGGGAATGACAAGTGGCAATAAAGACCCTGCAGGACGTGTATGAGGGACTTTAGCGTGTGCACAAGTAGAACAAGTAGACACAAAATCCATTACATCCTGACGCAACCTTGGCCACCAAAAACGACGAGACAATAGCTCCAAGGTTGCTTTACTACCCGGGTGCCCAGCAAGTGCCGAATTATGATGTTCCTTTAATAATTTGAGACACAGGTTTAACGGTACAAGCAATTTCTCTAAAGGGACAAGAGACCGAGGCGTCCCCCTGGGCCTCTAACACCTTCCCCTCCAGAACAGAGTGTACAGCGGAGACAACCACTCCTCTTTGTAGAATGGGTACCGGATCACCCACATTACCCCCTCCAGGGAAACTACGAGATAATGCGTCTGCCTTGGTATTTTTTGCCCCAGGACGATAGGTGATGAAAAAGTTAAACCTGGTAAAAAATAGAGACCACCTAGCTTGTCTAGGGGTGAGACGCTTAGCTGATTCGAGGTACAGAAGGTTTTTGTGGTCCGTAATCAGTCACGGAGTGGATTGCCCCTTCTAAAAAGTGACGCCATTCTTCAAATGCTAGTTTAATAGCTAATAGTTCCCTATTGCCAATATCATAGTTCTTCTCCGCTTCAGATAGTTTTTTAGAAAAGAAAGCACAAGGATGCCATTTGCCAGGAGACGGACCCTGAGACAGTACAACCCCCACTCCCACCTCTGACGCATCTACTTAAACAATAAAAGGCTGGGTGACATCAGGTTGGATCAGTACCGGTGCCGAGATAAACCTCTCTTTTAGAGAGGAAAATGCAATTTTGGCGGCGTCAGACCATATAGAAAAATCAGTCCCCTTCCTAGTCATGTCAGTGAGGGGTTTGACAATCACAGAATAGTTTTTAATGAATTTTCTATAGAAATTTGCGAAACTCAAAAACCGTTGCAGTGCTTTAAGGTTCTCAGGAAGATCCCAATCTAGAATTGCCTGGACTTTCCTAGGATCCATACGGAAACCTGAAGCAGATAATAGATATAGATATCCCAGGAACTGTATCTCCTGAACGGCAAAAACACACGTCTCAATTTTCGCATATGATTTATTCGTCCGTAGGACCTGCAGTACCTGACTGACATGTACCTCGTGTGTCTTCAGATCAGACGAGTAAATTAAAATATCATCTAGGTATATCACCACAAACCTGCCGATAAGATGACTAAAAATGTCATTAACGAAATGTTGGAAGACAGCAGGAGCATTGGTCAAACCGAAAGGCATGACTAGATTTTCATAATGCCCCTCCGGGGTGTTAAAGGCTGTCTTCCACTCATCCCCTTCCTTGATACGAATCAGATTGTAGGCCCCCCTAAGATCAAGTTTGGAGAACCACTTAGCACCCGCAATCTGATTAAACAGGTCAGGAATGAGAGGAAGAGGGTATGGGTCTCGGATGGTTATCCGGTTTAGTTCGCGGAAATCTAGGCAAGGACGCAGGCCCCCATCTTTCTTTTTAACAAAGAAAAACCCTGCAGCCACGGGTGATGAAGAGGGTCTGATGTGTCCCTTAGCCAGACTCTCGGAGATATAATCTTTCATGGCTTGTCTCTTGGGACCCGAAAGATTATATAACCTGGTCTTGGGTAATTTCGCACCGGGAATCCAGTTAACCGGGCAATCATAAGGACAGTGAGGTGGTAACTACTGACACCCCTTTTCAGAGAACACGTCCTCAAAGTCTGAAACAAAAGTAGGTAGAGTAGCTATGGAGGCGACTAAGCAATTGCTATTTAAGCAATTTTCTCTGCAATGCTCACTCCACTCCAATATCCCCCTGGCCTGCCAATCCACCACCGGATTGTGCACTACCAACCAGGGAAGACCCAATACCACAGGAGAGGGAAGGCCCTCCAGAATATAACATGATAGACACTCGTTATGGTGGCCCCCTACCCGAAGGTGTAAGTTATGAACAATGTGAGTAAGGTTTCTCTGAGACAGAGGAGCAGAATCAATAGCGAATATGGGAATAGGTCTCTGTAGCGTACAGAGAGGTAAACCCATAGTGCGGGCAAAATGGGCATCTATCAAATTTCCCCCTGCTCCACTGTCTAGAAAGAAAGAAATAGTCTCCCTCTTAACACCAAAAACAACAACCGCTGGCAACACAAATTGAGATGTTCGTATGGAGGAAATGTATACGCCCCGGCTGACATCCTCCACACAGCCTGGGGTTAGTAGTTGTAACGCACCTAGTTGATCAGTTAGGATCTCAACTGCGGAAGCAATGGACATCCACTATTATCCCACCACCCTTGTGTTTGGCTGTGGGATTCGCGGTTATTCAGTATGTACCCCAGGCGTCACTCTCAGTCTTAGGCGGAGAGTTTGGGGTAACAAAATCATTTACCGCTATCCATCTAATTAGTTTTACTGATGGTAAGGAGGGACTCTCAGAATTACAGGAGTCACAAGTTAGTATAAGCTTGTGCAACGTTCAGAGTTAGCATCTAGTATGCAATAGCTTCAGAGGTAGTATATAGCATGTCCTTAGTTTAGTATATAGTATGCCATAGGTTCAAGGTTAGTATATAGCATGTCCTCAGTTTAATATATAGTATGCCATAGGTTCAGAGTTTATATAGCATGTCCATAGTTTAGTATACACTATGCAGTAGGTTCAGAGTTAGTATAGCATGTCCACAGTTTGATATATACTATGCAGTAGGTTCAGAGTTAGTATAGCATGTCCACAGTTTGAGGCCCCATGCACACGGCCGTGTTTCACAGCCGTGTACGGGCCGTGGAACCGCGGCCTGGATCCCTCCTGAGAGCAGGAGCGCACGGCGTCACTGGTTGCTATGACGCCATGCGCTCCCTGCTGCCGCCGCAATACAGAGATACACTGGTATGATCTATACCAGTGTATTACTGTACTGTGAAACACGGCCGTGTGCATGGGGCCTGATATATACTATGCAGTAGGTTCAGAGTTTGTATAGCTTGTCCACAGTTTGGTATATACTATGCAGTAGGTTCAGAGTTTGTATAGCATGTCCACAGTTTGGTATATACTATGCAGTAGGTTCAGAGTTAGTATAGCATGTCCACAGTTTGGTATACACTATGCAGTAGGTTCAGAGTTAGTATAGCATGTCCACAGTTTAGTATACACTATGCAGTAGGTTCACTCTGAGTTCCAGGACATTAATCAGAGCAGGTAACAGGCATATACTTGCGGTTAGTTGGTCCTGGCTAGGAAGCCAGTGGCAAGAAGGTAGACAGTCCTTCACGATGTAGTTAGGCATCCAGGTTTGGATATGTGGACAGAGTCTTCAGATACCATGGAGCTAGCAGGGTGCGCACTCCATTAGTGGAACACCCTGCTTAGCACCTGTCTTCAATTTAAGGGCTGAATGGTAAGTGGGCAGAGTCACAGAAGGCCCGGCGGCCACTGCGTTCCACGCTGGAGCGCAAGCCAGCGTAACAACACAGGCGGTCGCTGCGTTTCACGCTGGAACGCAAGCCAGCGTATCATCGCAGACGGCCGGTGCGTTCCACGCTGGAGCGCAAGCCAGCGTATCGTCACAGGGAGCCGCTGCGGTCCAGGCTGTATTGTTACAGTAGTTTTCTGACGGTCTTTTTATTTTTGAGTAAGGAAGGACAGATATTAATGAAATGACCCCTCCCCCCACAGAAAAAACAAACCCCACCCCTACGGCGAGCCTCAGGAGGACGGACCTGACGAGTAGTTCCTCCTAGCTGCATAGGCTCTTCTAGGTCCGTACAGACTAACTGCTGCTTTGGAGGGGTTACCAATTGCTCAGGATCTTTCAATCTGTCCCTAAGACGTCTATCTATTCTGATAGAAAGGGACATAACCGCATCAAGGGAAAAGGGGGTCTCATACAGCGCAAGCGCATCCTTAACACTTTCGGATAACCCAGAGCAAAACTGACTCCTGAGAGCTGGATCGTTCCACTGGGTATCCGTAGCCCACCTATGAAACTCTGAGCAATACTCCTCTGCTGGCCGCTCTCCCTGTAGTAGTCTCCGTAATTTCGACTCAGCCAGGGCGACTCGGTCAGGCTCACCAAAGCCCCGAAAAATTCCTCCACAGACCGGAGAGCCGGAGAATCAGTGGGTAAAGAGAACGCCCAGGATTGCGGGTCCCCCTGAAGCAGGGAAATAACAATCCCCACCCGCTGTTCTTCATTACTAGAGGAGTAGGGGCGCAGCCTAAAATATAACTTATAGGCCTCACGGAACATTACAAATTTGTCCCTTCCCCCAGAAAATCTGTCAGGAAGAACAACCTTGGGTTCCGGAGCAACCTGGTTACCCATAGCAACTGCAGGACTTGCGGTCTGCTGCAATTGCTGCTGTTGCTGGAGGACCGACACCTTCAATCCTGCCACCTCCAAAGACAAGCCTTGAAGTTGCCCTGTTAAAGCAGCAATAGGATCCATGCTAGATTCTAAATAGGCAGAAGAGAAAAGATTTAAAAAAAAATCTCATTTTTTTTTAAAACAAAATAAGGGCCAGATATAATATCACGACCGGTGTGCCGATCACATACGTGACGCAAAGGGAGGGAAAAGGAAGGCCCTGTCCAAGGGAGAGGGAAAGATGGTGACCTCTAACTCACCTAGAGGCTGGCACCTGACTGCCCTGACGTCCCTAGACGGGTTTATCACCCATACGCCGATCACGTTCCTAAAACCCTGGATTTCCCTAAAATGAGCCCTACGTGGTGAATAGGGCGGTGGGAACACTAGTCCGCACCACTAACACTAAAGGGAAACACTAGGGAGAAGACAGACAATACTGACAAAACACAAAGGATCGTCAGGGAACAGGATCAGGTGAGTATTCAGTAGTCCAACAAATAGCCAGGAACCTAGAATTAACAGGCAACCTGTGGCCAGCAGGCTGCCTGTATTTATAGTGGGGTCTGAGGGTCATGTGACGTGGCCAGTGTCACATGACTGACAGGCAGACAAGTAGAGCACTGAGTGATCAGCTTCTAGGAGCAGGGAGACTCCCAGCTAGCAAAGCCGCCCTGGGAACGAGGCCAAACACAGATCCTAGAAACTAAGCAGCAGGTCTGCGGCTAATGGGAGACCGAGTGCGCCTTTGGCGCACCGTGACACTGGTTTTTGTATGAATATTTTTTTTTTAATTAGGGTACACCCCAAAACATTGGGAAATATAACCTGTGATAACCCCCTCCAGCCGTGCTAAACAAACGTTCAGACAATACACTGGCTGCAGGGCAGACCAGCACCTCCAAGGCATAAAGGGCAAGCTCAGGCCATGTGCCCAATTTGGAGACCCAGAAGTTGAAAGTGGCAGACCCATCAGTCAGTACGTGTAGTTGTGTGCACACATACTGCTCCACCATGTTGCACGTCCCCGTGATGTCCACGATCCAATTGGATATCTTCTCTATCAACTTTTGATGTTCTTTTCTGCGCTTGCCATGTTGATCATGGTTAGCTGCGAATCAGGGTTCCACGCCGGAGAGGGAGCGTGAGAAAGGGATACCACATCCAAGGGAGTTTAATTGTTTAAAATTAAATATGATCGAACGGAAAAGTGCCACAAATTATTGAAGCGCAAATGTGGGACAAGTTGTTAAAGTTTAAGCACTGAATGAAAGGAAGGGGCACGTGTCAATTAAAGAAGAATTTTTGAAATTGAATTGTCACCTATGCAGAGCAGGGGTTTGTATACGGCAAAATTGGTAAAATGTCACCTGACAATGTAACAGACGATTTTTTGAAATTTATGTCCCTGTCACCTATGCAGAGCAGGGGTTTAATATCGGCAAAAATTGTCAAATGTCACCCAAGAATGTAACAGGCAAATTAGTGAAATGTTTTTAGCTGTCTACTAGGTATAGCAGGGGTATATCACTCCCAAAAATTATTGAATTTCACCCAAATATGTAACAGACAAATTAATGATTTTTTTTTTACCTGTCCACTAGGTATAGCAGTGGTATATCACACCCAAAAATTGGTGAATTTCACCTGAAAATGTAACAGACAAATTAGTGAAATGATTTTACCTGTCTACTAGGTATAGTAGTGGTATATTACACCAAAAAATTTGTTAATTTCACCCAAATATGTAACAGACAAATTGATGAATTTATTTTTTACCTGTCTAATAGGTACAGCAGGGGTATATCACACCCAAAAATTGGCGACTTTCACCCGAATATGTAACAGACAAATTAGTAAAATGTTACATGTCTACTAGGTAAAGCAGGGGTATATCACACCCAAAAATTTGTTAATTTCACCCAAATATGTAATAGACAAATTAGTGACATTTTTTTACCTGTCTGCTCTACCCAAAAATCGGTGAATTTCACCCAAAAATGTAACAGACAAATTAGTAAAATGACATAAAAAAATTAAATGCGTGCAAATTAAAAAAATAATATTGATTTATGAGGTGGAGGTCCATATAAAGTAGGAGTTTGAAGAGGCGGTGGACGTAGCAGTGTAGGTGGAAGCGGCGGTGGAGGAGGACGAGGTAGCCAACACTGGTTTTTGGTTTACATTTTTTTACATTTTTTTTATTAGGGTACACTTCAAAAGAGTGGTAAATATCCAAAATACAACAACCAGCAATTGTGCTGTAGTATAACAATGTCTGGTTAAGGCCGGTATACAGTACAGACCAAAAGTTTGGACACACCTTCTCAAAGAGTTGTCTTTATTTTCATGACTATGCAAATTGTAGATTCACACTGAAGGCATCAAAACTATGAATTAACACATGTGGAATTATATACATAACAAAAAAGTGCGAAACAACTGAAAATATGTCATATTCTAGGTTCTTCAAAGTAGCCACCGTTTGCTTTGATTACTGCTTTGCACACTCTTGGCATTTTCTTGATGAGCTTCAAGAGGTAGTCACCTGAAATGGTCTTCCAACAGTCTTGAAGGAGTTCCCAGAGATGCTTAGCACTTGTTGGCCCTTTTGCCTTCACTCTGCGGTCCAGCTTCACCCCAAACCATCTCGATTGGGTTCAGGTCCGGTGACTGTGGAGGCCAGGTCATCTGGCGCAGCACCTCATCACTCTCCTTCATGGTCAAATAGCCCTTACACAGCCTGGAGGTGTGTTTGGGGTCATTGTGCTGTTGGAAAATAAATGATGGTCCAGCTAAATGCAAACCGGATGGAATAGCATGCCGCTGCAAGATGCTGTGGTAGCCATGCTGGTTCAGTATGCCTTCAATTTTGAATAAATCCCCAACAGTGTCACCAGCAAAGCACCCCCACACCATCACACCTCCTCCTCCATGCTTCACGGTGGGAACCAGGCATGTAGAGTCCATCCGTTCACCTTTTCTGCGTCGCACAAAGACACAGTGGTTGGAACCAAAGATCTCAAATTTGGACTGAGACCAAAGCACAGATTTCCACTGGTCTAATGTCCATTCCTTGTGTTCTTTAGCCCAAACAAGTCTCTTCTGTTTGTTGCCTGTCCTTAGCAGTGGTTTCCTAGCAGATATTCTACCATGAAGGCCTGATTCACACAGTCTCCTCTTAACAGTTGTTCTAGAGATGTGTCTGCTGCTAGAACTCTGTGTGGCATTGACCTGGTCTCTAATCTGAGCTGCTGTTAACCTGCGATTTCTGAGGCTGGTGACTCGGATGAACTTATCCTCCGCAGCAGAGGTGATTCTTGGTCTTCCTTTCCTGGGGCGGTCCACATGTGAGCCAGTTTCTTTGTAGCGCTTGATGATTTTTGTGACTGCACTTGGGGACACTTTCAAAGTTTTCCCAATTTTTCGGACTGACCTTCATTTCTTAAAGTAATGATGGCCACTCGTTTTTCTTTACTTAGCTGCTTTTTTCTTGCCATAATACAAATTCTAACAGTCTATTCAGTAGGACTATCAGCTGTGTATCCACCTAACTTCTCCACAAGGCAACTGATGGTCCCAAATCCATTTATAAGGCAAGAAATCCCACTTATTAAACCTGACAGGGCACACCTGTGAAGTGAAAACCATTTCAGTTGACTACCTGTGGAAGCTCAACAAGAGAATGCCAAGAGTGTGCAAAGCAGTAATCAAAGCAAAAGGCAGCTACTTTGAAGAACCTAAAATATGACATATTTTCAGTTGTTTCACACTTTTTTGTTATGTACAGGTCCTTCTAAAAAAATTAGCATATTGTGATAAAGTTCATTATTTTCTGTAATGTACTGATAAACATTAGACTTTCATATATTTTAGATTCATTACACACCAACTGAAGTAGTTCAAGCCTTTTATTGTTTTAATATTGATGATTTTGGCATACAGCTCATGAAAACCCCAAATTCCTATCTAAAAAAATTAGCATATCATGAAAAGGTTCTCTAAACGAGCTATTAACCTAATCATCTGAATCAACTAATTAACTCTAAACACCTGCAAAAGATTCCTGAGGCTTTTAAAAACTCCCAGCCTGGTTCATTACTCAAAACCGCAATCATGTGTAAGACTGCCGACCTGACTGCTGTCCAGAAGGCCATCATTGACACCCTCAAGCAAGAGGGTAAGACACAGAAAGAAATTTCTGAACGAATAGGCTGTTCCCAGAGTGCTGTATCAAGGCACCTCAGTGGGAAGTCTGTGGGAAGGAAAAAGTGTGGCAGAAAACGCTGCACAACGAGAAGAGGTGACTGGACCCTGAGGAAGATTGTGGAGAAGGACCGATTCCAGACCTTGGGGGACCTGCTGAAGCAGTGGACTGAGTCTGGAGTAGAAACATCCAGAGCCACCGTGTACAGGCGTGTGCAGGAAATGGGCTACAGGTGCCGCATTCCCCAGGTCAAGCCACTTTTGAACCAGAAACAGCGGCAGAAGCACCTGACCTGGGCTACAGAGAAGCAGCACTGGACTGTTGCTCAGTGGTCCAAAGTACTTTTTTCGGATGAAAGCAAATTTTGCATGTCATTCGGAAATCAAGGTGCCAGAGTCTGGAGGAAGACTGGGGAGAGGGAAATGCCAAAATGCCTGAAGTCCATTGTCAAGTACCCACAGTCAGTGATGGTCTGGGGTGCCATGTCAGCTGCTGGTGTTGGTCCACTGTGTTTTATCAAGGGCAGGGTCAATGCAGCTAGCTATCAGGAGATTTTGGAGCACTTCATGCTTCCATCTGCTGAAGAGCTTTATGGAGATGAAGATTTCATTTTTCAGCACGACCTGGCACCTGCTCACAGTGCCAAAACCACTGGTAAATGGTTTACTGACCATGGTATTACTGTGCTCAATTGGCCTGCCAACTCTCCTGACCTGAACCCCATAGAGAATCTGTGGGATATTGGGAAGAGAAAGTTGAGAGACGCAAGACCCAACACTCTGGATGAGCTTAAGGCCGCTATCGAAGCATCCTGGGCCTCCATAATACCTCAGCAGTGCCACAGGCTGATTGCCTCCATGCCACGACGCATTGAAGCAGTCATTTCTGCAAAAGGATTCCCGACCAAGTATTGAGTGCATAACTGAACATAATTATTTGAAGGTTGACTTTTTTTGCATTAAAAACACTTTTCTTTTATTGGTCGGATGAAATATGCTAATTTTTTGAGATAGGACATTTGGGTTTTCATGAGCTGTATGCCAAAATCATCAATATTAAAACAATTAAAGGCTTGAACTACTTCAGTTGGTGTGTAATGAATCTAAAATATATGAAAGTCTAATGTTTATCAGTACATTACAGAAAATAATGAACTTTATCACAATATGCTAATTTTTTGAGAAGGACCTGTATATAAATCCACATAGTCATGAAAATAAAGAAAACTCTTTGAATGAGAAGGTGTGTCCAAACTTTTAGTCTGTACTGTAGATGTCTATTGTGCACAAGGTACGGACAAGTCCTGTGGGATCTATGCCTGGTTCATTTTAATGAACGTGAGCTTGTCCACATTGGCTGTGGACAGGTGGATGCGCTTGTCTGTAATAACACCCCCTGCCGTGCTAAACACACGTTCAGATAATACACTGGCTGCAGGGCAGGCCAGCACCAACAAGGTGTAAAGAGCAAGCTAAGGCTATGTGCCCAATTTGGAGAGCCAGAAGTTGAAGGGGCCAGACCCGTCATTTAGTACGTGTAGGCATGTGCACACATACTGCTCCACCATGTTGGTGAAATGCTGCCTCCTGCTAAGACGTTCCATATCAGCGGGTGGTGCTGGTTGTTGTGGCATGCTGATAAAGCTTTTCCACATTTGGGCCATGCTAACCCTGCCTTCTGAGGTGCTGGTGGTGCTCCAGCTGCGTTGGCGACCTCTTCCTTTTCCTCTGCCTTCGCCTTGTGCTTACACGGTACCCACGCTGTCAGGTGGGAATGCCACCAGCAGCGCATCTACCAGTGTGCGCTGGTACTCGCGCATCTTACAATCACGCTCCAGTGACTGAATTAAGGATGGTACGTTGTCCTTGTAACGGGGATCCAGCAGCGTGGCCACCCAGTAATCAGCGCAAGTTAGAATGTGGGCAACTTGGTGGTCGTTGCGGAGACACTGCAAGCATGTAATCACTCATGTGTGCCAGGCTGCCCAGAGGCAACAAAAAGCTGTCCTCTGTGGGAGGTGTATCATCTGTGTCATCTGTATTCCCCCAGCCACGCACCAGTGATGGCCATGAGCTGGTTTAGGTGCCACCCTGCTGTGAACACGGTTCCTCCTCCTCCATCACCTCCTGCTCATCCTCCACTTCTTCATCCTTCAGAACTGGATGGACAATTGTGTACCTGGGGTTTGTGGGTGCAGGAACCCACCCTCGGAGCCACTTGTGAATGTCTGGCCGGAAACCCTATGAAATGATCCCTCTTCCTCCTCCTCTTCCTGTGCCACATCCTCTTCCTTCATTGCCAGAAGCGTTTCTTCAAGGAGGCATAGAATTAGGATAGCAACGCTCAGAACGGCGTTATCGGCACTTGCCATGTTGGTGGAGTACTCGAAACAGCGCAACAAGGAACACAAGTCTCGCATGGAGGCCCAGTCATTGGTGGTGAAGTGGGGATGTTCCACAGAGCGACTCACCCGTGCATGCTGCAGCTGAAACTCCACTATTGCCTGCTGACAGCAGGTTGAGAACAGTGAAATCTCGCACAGATGGCCCGCACTTTTTTTTGCAGCAGCTCTGACATATCGGGGTAATTTTTAAGGAACCTCTGCACCAAATTCAGCACATGCTCCAGGCAAGGGATGTGCGTCAAACCGGCTAGTCCCAGAGCTGCTATGAGATTTCACCCATTATCACACACCACCAGGCCAGGCTTGAGGCACACTGGCACCAACCACTCATCTGTCTGTTGTTCAAAGCCTGTCCACAGCTCCTGCGCAGTGTAGGGTTTGTCCCCCAAACAGCCTGCTGTCGTTTACTCCTGGCTTTCCTGAAGTTGGTGGGGAAGGTGTTACGCTGAAGCCGGTAGAGGATGAGGAAGCAGAGTAGGAGGAGGAAGCAATAGGAGGCAAACTGAAGTGCCCTGCAATCCTCGTGGTGGAAGGACATGCACAAAAACTGCTATCCGCCTCAGGCCCAGCCGCCACTGCATTTACTCAGTGTGCTGTTGGGGAGATATAACGTCCCTGACCGTGCTTACTGGTCCACGTATCCATAGTTAGGTGCACTTTGCCACAGATGGCGTTGCGCAGTGCACACCTGATTTTGTCTCACACTTGGTTGTGCAGGGAAGGGGTGGCTCATCTGGAAAAGTAGTGGCGGCTGGGCACAACGTACTGTGCCATAACGCTTTTAAAACTCTCTGTCTCCACCAGACAGAATGACAGCATTTCAAAGGCCAGTCATTTTGAAATGCTGGTATTCAGGGCCAGGGATCACGGGTGGGTAGGGGGGTACTTCCTCTTCGACTCCAGTATTTGAGAGATGGAGAGCTGAACGCTTCCGTGGGACCTTGTAGAGATGCTTGGTGATCCAGGTGGTGGTGTTGCTGGCAGATTCTCTGTTAGCAGGGTGGCAGGTGCCACTGTAACTCCAGAGGTGGATGAAGAGGCCGAGACTGCAGTAGAAGAGGAAGCAGGAGGAGCCAGAGACCTTTCTTGGTTTTTGAGGTGTCTACTCCACTGCAGCTCATGCTTTGCACTTAGATGCGTGGTCATGCAGGTTGTGCTCAGGTTGAAAATGTTTATGCCTCGCTTCAGACTCTGACTGCACGGCGTGCAAACCACTAGTTTCTTGTCGTCAGCACATTGTCTGAAGAACTGATACGCCAGGGAACTCCTTGGAGCTAGCTTTGGTGTGCTCGGTCCCTTGCTGCTCTGGGCAGTAGCAGGCGTACTGTCTAGGGGACGGCCGCTCAGCTTTTGCACCCTGCTCCCTCTTCTGCTGTGCTGGTGGCTCTGTGCGACCACCACCTCTTCCTCTGAACTACACAGGTCAGTCGCATGACCTTGATTCCATGTGGGGTCGAGGACCTCATCGTGCGCCACATCATCTATCACCCAGTCTTAACCCCTGCCCTCCTTGTCGGTCTGCACACTGCAGAAAGCCACAGCAGTTGGCACCTGTGTTTTGTCATCATCCGAGACGTGTTTCGGTGGTCCTCCTATGTACTCATCTTGAAACATACAGTGGGATGCGAAAGTTTGGGCAACCTTGTTAATCGTCATGATTTTCCTGTATAAATCGTTGGTTGTTGCGATAAAAAATGTCAGTTAAATATATCATATATGAGACACACACAGTGATATTTGAGAAGTGAAATTAAGTTTATTGGATTTACAGAAAGTGTGCTATAATTGTTTAAACAAAATTAGGCAGGTGCATAAGTTTGGGCACTGTTGTCATTTTATTGATTCCAAAACCTTTAGAACTAATTATTGGAACTCAAATTGGCTTGGTAAGCTCAGTGACCCCTGACCTACATACACAGGTGGATCCAATTATGAGAGAGTATTTAAGGCGGTCGGTTGTAAGTTTCCCTCCTCTTAATTTTCTCTAAAGAGAAGCAACATGGGGGTCTCAAAACAACTCTCAAATGACCTGAAGACAAAGATTGTTCACCATCGTGGTTTAGGGGAAGGATACAGAAAGCTGTCTCAGAGATTTCAGCTGTCTGTTTCCACAGTTAGGAACATATTGAGGAAATGGAAGACCACAGGCTCAGTTCAAGTTAAGGCTCGAAGTGGCAGACCAAGAAAAATCTTGGATAGACAGAAGTGACTAATGGTGAGAACAGTCAGAGTCAACCCACAGACCAGCACCAAAGACCTACAACATCATCTTGCTGCAGATTGAGTCACTGTGCATCGTTCAACCATTCGGCGCACTTTACACAAGGAGATGCTGTATGCGAGAGTGATGCAGAGGAAGCCTTTTCTCTACCCACAGCACAAAAAGTGACGCTTAAGGTGGGCTAAAGCACATTTGGACATGCCAGCTTCATTTTGGAATAAGGTGCTGTGGACTGATGAAACTAAAATTGAGTTATTTGGCAATAACAAGGGGCGTTATGCATGGAGGAAAAAGAACACAGCATTCCAAGAATAAACCCTGCTAACTACAGTAAAATATGGTGGTGGTTCCATCATGCTGTGGGGCTGTGTGGCCAGTGCAGGGAATGGGAATCTTGTCAAAGTTGAGGGACGCATGGATTCCACTCAGTATCAGCAGATTCTGGAGACCAATGTCCAGGAATCGGTGACAAAGCTGAAGCTACGTCGGGGCTGGATCTTTCAACAAGACAACGACCCTAAACACTGCTCAAAATCCACTAAGGCATTTATGCAGAGAAATAAGTACAACGTTCCTGGAATGGCCATCTCAGTCCCCAGACCTGAATATAATTGAAAATCTGTGGTGTGACTTAAAGTGAGCTGTCCATGCTCAGAAGCCATCAAACCTGAATGAACTAAAGATGTTTTTTAAAGAGGAATGGTCCAAAATACCTTCAACCAGAATCCAGACTCTCATTGGAACTTACAGGAAGCGTTTAGAGGTTGTAATTTCTGCAAAAGGAGGATCTACTAAATATTGATTTCATTTCTTTTTTGTGGTGCCCAAATTTTTGCACCTGCCTAATTTTGTTTAAACAATTATTGCACACTTTCTATAAATCCTATAAACTTCATTTCAGTTCTCAAATATCACTGTGTGTGTCTCCTATATGATATATTTAACTGACATTTTTTATTGTAACAACCAACGATTTATACAGGAAAATCATGGCGATTAACAGGGTTGCCCAAACTTTCGCATCCCACTGTACGTGGTTGGGCATCGGTGCACTCAATCTCTTCCACTTCTGGGGCAGGGCTAGGTGGATGGCCCTGAGAAACACTGCTAGCAGAGTCATCATAAAGCAGGAGAGACTGCTGCATGACTTGGGGCTCAGACTGCTTGGCTGATTTGCAAGGGGGTGAGGCGAAAGACTGATTGCTGCAGATGCCAACTCTGATCTTTCAGCAGGAGACTGGGTGGGAGACAATGAAAAGGAACTGGAGGCACGGTCAGCAACCCAATCTACTATTGCCTGTACTTGTTCTGGCCTCACCATTTGTAGAGCCGCATTAGGCCCGACCAAATAATGCTGAAGGTACTGTCGCCTACTCGCACCTGAGGAATGTGTTTTACTTGTGTGTGTAGCTGGCTCAGATTGACCACGTCCTCTCCCTGCAACAGAAGCTCCACCAGCAGCACCACGACTGGGGCCACATCCCTTATTTGACGCTCTCCTCATATTTCTCAAATTTAGGATATTGCCCAAAATGGTTTTTTTTTTAATAACAGAATAGAACACCAGTATCTAATGCATGCATCTCACACTGACAGATGTAGCAAAGGCCACTGATGTAGGGTATTGCCAAAAATGGGTGTTTATTTAAACCCAGAATATTATTGCAGTATTTCAAGCTTGTATCTCACACTGACAGATGCAGCATAGGCTGTAAAATTAAGTATTTAGCCTAAAATTGGTGTTTTTTTTTTTTTATAACAGAATAGAACACCAGTATCTAAAGCATGTATCTCACACTGACAGATGCAGCAAAGGCCACAAATTATTATTTTTTGCCCAAAATGGGTGTTTTTTAATAACAGAATAGAACACCAGTATCTAATGTGTGTATCTCACACGGACAGATGAAGCATAGGCCCCTGATGTAGGGTATTGCCAAAAATTGGTGTTTTTTAAACCCAGAATATTATGCAGTATTTCAAGCTTGTTTCTTACACTGACAGATGCAGCATAGGCTGCAAAATTAGGTATTTTGCCCAAAATAGGTGTTTTTTTTAATACCAGAATAGAACACCAGTATCTAACTCGCGTATTTCACACTGACAGATACAGCAAAGGCTGCAAATTTTTGTATTTTGCCCAAAAAGTTCTTTTTTTTTAAAGGGAACCTGTCACCAGGATTTTGGGTATAGAGCTGAGGACATGGGTTGCAAGATAGCCACTAGCACGTCCGCAATACCCAGTCCCCATAGCTCTGTGTGCTTTTATTGTGTAAAAAACCCGATTTGATACATATGCAAATTAACTCAAAAGAGTCATATCTTACTTGTGTGACCAGAGAAGAGTCATATTTTCAAGCTCTGACTCATCTCAGGTTAATTTGCATATGCATCAAATGAGTTTTGTTACCCAATAAAAGCACACAGAACTATGGGACTGGGTATTGCAGATGTGCTAGCGGCCATCTAGCAACCCATGTCCTCAGCTCTATACACACAATCCAGGTGACAGATTCCCTTTAATAACAATATAACACCAGTATCAAACGCGTGTATTTAACACTGACAGATGCATCAAAGGATGCAAATTTTGTATTTTGCCCAAAATGGGTGTTTTTTTTAAACCTAGAATATTATTACAG
Source organism: Bufo gargarizans (assembly GCF_014858855.1). NCBI lineage: Eukaryota > Metazoa > Chordata > Amphibia > Anura > Bufonidae > Bufo > Bufo gargarizans. Next base: position 81,006,764 of record NC_058087.1, on the reverse strand, counting down.
TATTTCTAGCTTGTATGCCACACTAACAAATGCTGCATATGCCCCAGATGTAGGGTATTGCGTAAAATGGGTGTTTTTTTTTTTAACCCAGAATATTATTGCAGCATTTCAAGCTTGTATTTCACACTGACAGATGCAGCAAAGGCCACAAATTATATTTTTTTTTGCCCAAAATGGGTGTTTTTTAATAACAGAATAGAACACCAGTATCTAATGTGTGTATCTCACACGGACAGATGAAGCATAGGCCCCTGATGTAGGGTATTGCCAAAAATTGGTGTTTTTTAAACCCAGAATATTATTCAGTATTTCAAGCTTGTATCTCTCACTGACAGATGCAGCACAGGCTGCAAAATTAAGTATTTTGCCCAAAATGGGTGTTTTTTTAATAACAGAATAGAACACCAGTATCTAACTTGTGTATTTCACACTGACAGATGCAGCAAAGTCTGCAAATTTAGTATTTTGCCCAAAAAGTGTTTTTTATAACAATATAACACCAGTATCAAACATGTGTATTTCACACTGACAGATGCAGCAAAGGATGCAAATTTAGTATTTTGCCCAAAATGGGTGTTTATTTAAACCTAGATATTATTACAGTATTTCTAGCTTGTATGTCACAGTAACAAATGCAGCATATGCCCCAGATGTAGGGTATTGCCTAAAATGTGTGGGTTTTTTTTAAACCCAGAATATTATTGCAGTATTTCAAGCTTGCATTTCACACTGACAGATGCAGCCAATGCTGCAAATTTAGTATTTTGCCCAAAATGGGTGTTTTTTAAACCTAGAATTATTACAGTATTTCTAGCTTGTATGTCACAATAACAAATACAGCATATGCACCAAATGCAGGATATTGCCAACAATGTGTTTTTTTTAACCAAGAAAATTATTGAAGAATTTCAATCTTGTATCTCACACTGACAGATGCAGCAAAGGCTGCAAATTTAGTTTCTTGTCAAAAATGGGTGTTTTTTTTAAAACCAGAAAATTATTGAAGTATTTCAAGCTTGTCTTATACACTGACAAATGCTGCAAAGGCACCAGATGTAGGATATTGCCAAAAATGTGTGTTTTTTTAACCCAGATTATTATTGCAGTATTTCAAGCTTGTACTTCACACAAAAAAATGTAGCATAGGCCCCAGATGTAGGGTATTGCCAAAAAATGGGTGATTTTTTTAAACCCAGAAAATTATTGATGTATTGCAAGCTTCTATTTCACACTGACAAAAGGCACCAGATGTAGGATATTGCAAAAAAATGGTGTTTATTTTAAATCCCAGATTATTAATGCAGTATTTCAAGCTTGGATTTGAATGTCACAAAAGCACATATGCTGTGCTGTTGGACTGAGATTGCATAAAATGGCCACCGCCGCCCACCTAACTAACAGACGGCTAAAAGTTATTTTTCTGTGTCACTGGGCTCAGGGCAGGGTAAAAAGTTTGTGCACTGCACCCACACAACTAAATCTATGTAGATCGCTGAGTCAACAAGCACTTCTGATTAAAGATTCTTTCCTATTCTCTCCCTAACAGCAGCAGCATCCTCTCCCTACACTAGTAACAGCAGAGTGACATGCAGCCCTACGTGACTCCAGCTTATACAGAGGCTGGGTCACATGCTGCACTGGCGAATCACAGTCATGTCATTAGTAGGCATGGCTTTGATGGCTTCTAAGGTCACACAGTTAAACGCTTGTTGATTGGCTGCTCTGCAGCCTTTCAAAAAGCGCCAGAAAATAGCCGAACACCGAACCCGAACCCAAACTTTTCGCTCAACCCTACTCTCTACTCATATGTTTTACATCAATTTGACACTATGAAGATTTTATTTTATGGTTTGATGATTATATGTTCCTCTAATTATATGAATATGCAGGGATTAACACAACATTATTAATAACTTTGCTGATTACAACGTATCTTATGTATTTTGGTGTAAGCAATATATTATAGTGTCTGCAATCTTTGCCACTCTTGTTGTCACATCATCACATGACTTGATCTCACACTGATGATGTCATCATGTTACCAGATGAGTGACTGGCCCCTTTTTGTGATGTCATGACTTCACTGGGTGTATGCATGCTTGAAAAAGGAAACGTTGCATCTGGAATAAACCTCACAGAAAGGACGCACTGTCTCCATACTCTCTTTATTATTTCTTGTGGATATCCATGGCATGCTGGTGACTTTAAAGTCATTTGTTGTATTACAGAAATGTGATTTTGTTGTATTAAAACTTTAAGATCAAGTATAATGCTGGCTACTATGTTGGCAAACTTGAACTCATTGTGTAACACCCCAGAGTGGTGTTATCACTCCTGCACCCTGCTACTATCTCTAATGGGCTAACCTGTATGTTATCTTATGTATTTTGTTCCAGGTCCTCTCCACAATGTGCATTACTAATCTTGTTATGCAACTGTTTATTACATGTAATGTGCCAGGTTCACCAGCAGGTGGCAGCCAACACGGCAGAGCTGTACTTAGAGAGAATGGAGCTTACCATTCCATTCTACCCCCCCCCCCCCCCTATGGAGTAGTGGGTGAGTCCTACTTCCTGCAGGAAGGGTGGGGACCAGTTTTAGTCAGTGTAGCTTACCTCCTGCTAGCGGAAGGTGTGCAGGACATGTCTTTGCTGGATGTGCCCAAGCCAGCCAGAGCACCCTCAGCTCTGCTGGCCATGGTGGCCAAAGCTTGAAGCCTCAGGAGCCAGGAGGAAAGTTCCCTGGCCTATTCGAGAGACAGACTACAGAAAGTGAAGTGCAGCATCCAGAAGCAGCCAAGTTATACAGGCAGCCTGTCAGTACAGCAGAGCCAGAGAGAAACAGATGTAGCAGAGTCGAGTTTGCCTGCCAGTTTTAATGCTAAAGCCTGCTGGGACCAAGACAAAGTTTGAAGACTGTTTCTGATGAACGTTTATTCAAGTAAAGCTGCTATTCAACTAGATACAAGGTCTGGACTCAATCTTTCTTTCAAATCCCTCAATTATTGCCCCTATTTATTGCTTCGGAGCAAAAGCATGGGGTTCAGCTGTATCCAGGTAGGAGCACCGTCACACACATTAAGGGACATTATATCACTCTGCATTCCTACACCTGGGATGGCCCATTGCAATTTTGGCACTACAAACAGGATTTACTTGCGTTCCTTTTATGCTACAAGGCCTACATATTTGTCAGAAAACCACCTAAAAATGACTTTGCTACATTTATGGTGGAGCAACAGGCGCAGGAAAGTACCCGCTGGCATCCGAGCGGTTAATCGGCCATTGTTGCCAGTGATGGTGTATGTTCTTCTTATACCTCAAGAGCGGGAAAACAGGGAGAAGCCCAGCCCAAGATCGGGAAACGACAGCCCTGCCCACAGGGAACAGCCCAGTGCAAAAGAAGGAAGTGAAGACTCCACCCTTAAAACTCCTCCTCCCTTACCAGTTTGCATTGCTCAGAGAGAAAGCAACATTGCACGACCTAAGCCAAATTGGAGCGAGAGGGTCTGGGGAAATGACAAGCCCGCACTGCAGGCAGCCCTGCAGGAGATCCGTCTCTCACAAGTGCAGCTGGGTCCAGCAAAGAGGCCTGAGACGCGTGCGGCTGGTGTGGTGGAGGCGGCCGGAGTGTCCACTCCATTGCTCAGGAAGAGCGGCATGTTCGTTGGCCTCAACCCGATGTTCCCACCAGATATTACAGCCAACTCCGGTACCATGTGGGAGTATAAAAAGGCCATTGAGGGAGTGGGTGGTCCACGTCTTTGACCATCCACTGCTGGTGACCCCAAAACTGGAGCGGCGCAGAGGACTGGACTCAATCTTTCTTTCAAATCTCTCAATTATTCCGCCTATTTATTGCTTTGAAGCCAAAGCCTGGGGTCCAGCCATATCCAGGCAGGAGCATTGTGACGCACAATAAGGGACATTATAGGCCGCACTATACCACTTGGCATTCCTGCACATGGGTTGTATTACATAGAGGGCCCTAGGGGGAGGCGCCTGTTACAATTGCAACCCTTGAAGCAATAGTCAGGACTGCACACTGGCTCCAAGAGAATTCCAAAGCTGAGAACCCAATGGGGGAGATTTATTAAAACTGGTGTAAAAGGAAAACTGGCTTAGTTGCCCTTAGAAACTAATCAGATTTATCCTTTCATTTTTCAAAGGAGGCCCCGCTCCCTCACCCTCCTAGGTAGCACTGCAAGAGGAGGCAAGCAGCCCTGTTCACATTCTAGGGCAGGTTGCTGGCAACCATTCTAAATTATTCCGGGAGAACCCCTTTAAGGCTCAGTGATTTAATTATTTTTTATTTTTTTATCCCCCATTTCAAAAGCAATACCTTTTTAATTTTTCCATTTACGTAGCTGTATGAGGGCTTGAGGTTAAGTAAATATTTTCCCAGAAAACTATACATCAATCTTCCCTGCTCCTCCTGCTGTGTAAGATGCTGTCTGCAGATTGCACTGCATTTTGTGGTGACAGGTCCTCTATTAACATGTGATCATCTGATCGCTTCTCCAGTGGACAGCAATACTTCACCATTGCAGCCTATGTTAGAATCAGAGTGTTCTTATCAAGCCATGACGCTTTCGGGCAGACCATTAAGATGCCGTGGTCACAATTGACCACAGCATCTGAGGGGTTAAAAGTCGTGATCTGCATTTTCGCCAATCACAGACTCTGCTATGAATGTCTTCTGTATAAAACTGCAGGCACTCGGCAGCTATGGCATCCACTCTGCTCCTGTGCAAGCATAATCTTTAAAGACCTAATATTTACCGACATGTATGGAAGACGCTGGGAGGGGTTCAAGCCCGAGACAAGGTACTTTGGTGTCCTAGGCAGTTAAGGCAAATTGCGCCCCCATACACACATAGGCCTTGATTTATTATTGCCCCGGCGCCTGTTTCTGGTGTAGAAAAGTTGCAAATCCACTGGATTTGGGACTTTACAATGCATTTGTGACTTGGTCAATGGTCATTCGACAACTTCGACAAAGTTAGCCAATAAATTTGATTTGTTGCTATAAATCGGGTATACCCAAGCCACTCTGCCTTAGACCTCATGCACACAGCCGTTGTGCGTCCGTTTCGTGCATTGGGAACTGCAATTTGCGGTCCCCAATACACAGGCAACGTCCGTGCGGCGGCCGGGACGGATCGAGACCCATTTAACTTGTTCTATTTTTTGCGGTGCGGAGGCATGGCCAGAAACACCATGGAAGCACTCCGTAGTGCTTCCATGGGTTTCCGATCCGTGCGTCCGTTCAGCATCTCTGTGATTGCGGACCCATTCAAGTGAATGGGTCCGCATCCGTGATGCAGAGTGCACATGGGCCGGTGCCCGTGTATTGCGGACCCGCCATATGCACAACGGCAGTTTACATGAGGCCTTAGGGTACGGCCACACAATTCAGCTGTGCTGCTGGTGGATTGCGGCCATTCTGCGGTGAAGTACCGCGGGGCGAATTAGCCCACAGCTGCCTTTCATTCAATAATGACGATCGCACTGTATAGTCCTTCTTCATTGTTAATGGCCATATGACACCTTTAATGCACCGTTAATCAGGGGCTGTTACTCATATGGGGTTTGGCTGGTTAAGTGGAGGCACAATATGTAAATTATTGCTGTTCTTGCCTGCAGTCTCCTGCAGATTATTTGAGAGTAAATATTAATTAGTTCTGGCATACCCAGAGATGGCAGATAAATGGCTGAGATGTCACGTAAATGACAAATGTGACAATCCAACGTGGACCAGATCCCCAATGCTCGAAATGGAAGGATCTTGATCAGTTGAGTAAAGCTTTTTTCTTTGTTTATAAGCCTGTCCGCTTCCCTGAAGGTTTACAAAACTCTCGGACAAGAGGTTGTACAGTACTTTTTTATTTTTTTTATGTCCCCACCCATACACTCTGGTCCCTTCACCGACGAGGCCACATGCACCATTTCAGCCAATCACTGGCCTCATTGGTAAAGTCCCCAAGTGGGACATGACCGAGCAGTGACATGACGCTCAGGGATATGTTACTGCTCATCTCAGCATTTAAAGTTTTAAAAAGATATGACGCCTACTACATTAGGGATTATCAACCTTCAACACTCCAGCTGCTGTGAAACCACAACTCCCAACATGCACACTTATTTGGCTATTCTTGTAATTCCCATAGAAGTGAAACAAGGATTCTGGAGTTGTAGTTTCAGAACAGCTGGAGTGCCAGAGGTTGCTGATCCCTTTACTACATTAATACAGTAACTGCACCAAGCCTACATTTGCCTCTGTCAGAAGAAAAATAAATTCTTATGGTAAAAACCAACACAAAAAATACAAGAATACATCAAAAACATCTGAGTACAGAAAATGTGTTAGTGTTACCTGCAGTCCTTTGTAAAACCACAGATAACACTAGTGTTAATAATGTGTTAGTGTTACCTGCAGTCCTATGTAAAACCACAGATAACACTAGTGTTAATAATGTGTTAGTGTTACCTGCAGTCCTATGTAAAACCACAGATAACACTAGTGTAGATCATGTGGTAGTGTTACCTACGTCCTTAGTCTGCCTCTCTGTGCCTCTCCCACGGACTCCATGCTGGTGGCACTACCTCCTCTTCCATCATCTTCTTGCTCTGCACAGACCGTCATGATGCAGCTGTGTCAAGGCATAGCACACTGTGGGCATGGTGATGGTGACACACACACAGGGAGAGACATATACACAGGGACACACACACAGGGACACAAACAAGGCCACACACACTGGATAGGTTAAATACACACAGGGACAGACACACACACACACAGGGACAGTAAAATGCACAGGCAGGGATGGTAAAATACACACAGGGACAGATACACACACACCGGGACACACACACACACCGGGACACACACACACACCGGGACAGATACACACACCGGGACAGATACACACACCGGGACAGATACACACACCGGGACAGATACACACACCGGGACAGATACACACACCGGGACAGATACACACACACACACATAGGGATACACACACATACACACATGGACACACAGGAACAGATACACACAGGGACACACACACAGGAACAGACACTTATCTGATGGGGAGATTGTCAACCAACTTTTATCTAATGTGCGTGGCCACCTTTAGGGGACATTAAAAGGGAATTACACCTTTAGTTATGCTCCAACCTGTTGTTACCTTTTAATATGATTCCCACTGATTCCCAGTACTGAGGGGACATGGACTGGGGTTTAAAAATGAATTATTAACATGTACCAGAAGGTGGTCTAAACTGTAACCCATTAGGCACTGGCTTAGACTGTGGTATGGAGTCTAAGCAATGCCTCTTAAACACACACACACACACACACACACACACACAGGGAAAGACACAGCTAGGCCTCACCACATTCCAGCCTTGCTCTTCTCTGTACAGGAACACAGCTATCTGGCTCCTCCCCCACTGGTCACATGGGCAGATGACATCAGGAAGGTCTTTTAGCCCAGTAGGAAACTACATCTACCCTGTTCTAAGTCCTGGGGCATCCCACCCCAGCAGTGCACATGGCGAACATTGTCTGCATTGCTGGGGTAAGCTGCCCTAGAATTCAGAGCAGCCGTCTAATGAAGACCAGGACACAGCTGCAGGAGTGAGTAGGCACAGTGGGCCCCCTAGAAGCAGGCTGCCCCTGCACTTGCCCGGGTGTGCCGGGTGCTGATGCCAACCCTGGACATAACCACACACAGGCACACTTTTACATATACAGTACACACACAAGAGCAACTCACCACCAGTGTAACATGCAGCCTCAGTGGAAGTCCATAGCTGGCAGTCTGCTGTAGCCGGTGGTGAAGTGGGAAGTTGACTCTAGAGCTGCTTGGTTGTAGAGCCACCACCACAAAAGGGACATTAGACACCCATGGGTGGGGAGAAGGGAGAGTGAAGCATCTGGAGCAATGGTGCAGAGAGTGCCACGGAGACAGAAGGAGCAGTGAGTAGAATAGACAGTTAGGCGCCTGGGGCAAGGGGGAGCAGAAGGGGCAGTGAGGCACGTGGGGTAGGGGAAGAAGAGAAGGAACAGTGAGGCATCAGGGGCAAGGGGAGCAGAATGGGCAGTAAGGGACTTGGGGCAGGGGGAGCAGAAGTGGCAGTGAGGCACTTGGGGCATGGACGTGGCAGGAGGGCCAGTGACGCACTTGGGGTAAGGGGGAGCAGAAGGGACAGTGAGACCACCTGAGGTAGGGGGGAGCAGAAGAGGTAGTGAGGCACTTGGGGCAGGGGGGAGAAGGAGCAGTGAGGCACCTTGGGTAGGGGGGACAGAAGGGACAGTGGGGCACTTGGGGCAGAAGGGGCAGTGAAGCACCTTGGGCAGGGGGGAGCAGAAGGGGCAGTGAGACACCTGAGGCAGGGAGGGGAAAGAAGAGGCAGTGAGGCACTTGGGGCAGCTAATATTTAATGAGAACAGTTACTGATTGATGTAAATTGTTTATTGCTTGTTTTATATTTCATTATAAAGTTTAGTGAATTAAAATATGCACCATTCCACATCTCCGGATTTACAGACTAATTGAAATGAATTGGTCTGCATCCATGATGCGGAATGCACACGGAACGGTGCCCGTGTATTGCGGATCCCCAAATGCGGTCCGCAATACGGCCACGGAGCGTACACGTTCGTGTGCAATAAGCCTAAAGGTCAGCTGCAGGGGCCGATTGGGAACTTAAAGTGGCCCCATGTTGTAGTTGGGTTCAAATTGACAGAAGACGGTCCAAAACAATTAAGTGAGGTCAGCTGATGTAGGCGGAGACCTGCAATACTGTAGTGCAGCACAGAATACCACCCCAGCAGAACCAAATACCACAGGAAAGCACAATATTCTGCCGCCCTCACCACAGTATTCAACTGTATCACCATAATTAGTACAGTAATACAGTTGAGTTTAGTGATGGACGAACATTGGCTGGGACGATTCACGTTCGCGATCAAATGTTCACAGACCACAAGTTTGCGGCGGGCCCCATTCACTTTAATCGCAGGCGAACCTGAAAAACCTTCAGGTCATATTTGCAGCCAGCAAACACTTACTAGAAGTACACAAATAGTCCCACAACATGGACAGTGACATACCAGAGGGAAATCATTGGCAAAAATTCCCACAAAAAATATGTATTTTAATCAGGGACCATTTTTATGCGTCTTAAAGGGAAACTCTAAAAAATGTGCCCTGCCAGAGCCCAGACAATTTTTGTTTCCTATCGGTTTTATGTATACAAATGTGCAAGACTCCACGTTTTTGTATCTGCAGAGTCTAATGAAAAAATGCATACATTAACATACATTTTTTTTCTACCATGGAACTGTAAGGTGAATGGCCGCCACTGTACGGCATCAGTCTGAGGCATCTGTTAACGCATACATATTTGGTATGCATTAAATGGATGGCAAAAATAGGATGTGAACCCAGCCCTAGTGTCAGAATAAGCTCCAGTACACAGCGGAGCAACGTGGTGGAAAGAAAAGGCCGCCATGTACTGACAGAGCGCTACCTGATCCTGGTGGTCAGGGATGAGGACTGTTTCCCAAGGATTATTTTCTACTGGTAAATACAGGGCACAGTATAATACACTAGCATCTATATAATATAAAGATATTAGCCCTACCCCCGAATAATAATACAGTTAGGTGGTCATTTATTATATAGAAATAAGTCTATGTTAGGTGCATTTCTGACACAAATTGGTCCTTAGCACCGCAATCTGCATATTACATCTACAGGGAATGACTAGGGGCACTGCACAGGGTTTAGTAAAAGCTCACAATGCAGGGTATAAGGGGGCACAGTACGGGGTGAGAGGCACAGTACGGGGTGGGGGGCACAGTCACATGAACCTGTGACATTAGAAGGTCCTTATGGTGAATGCTGCTCATACGCCACCATATTGAGAGGCAGAGGAGTGAGACAGGGGTGTGATAATGTGGCTAGAGATAAGTACAGGCCCCAAGAATTAGGCAATAGGCATTCACCTGACAGCAAAGAACTTTGGATTCTGTGGCTGGAGGTACATTAGGCGGTCACAGGATAAATATGTAACTGTCGACCAGTACAGGCCCCAAGAATTAGGCAATAGGCATTCACCTGACAGCAAAGAACTTTGGACTCTGTGGCTGGAGGTACATTAGGTGGTCACAGAATAAAAATGTAACTGTCGGCCAGTACAGGCCCCAAAAATTAGCCAATAGGCATTCACCTGACAGCAAAGAACTTTGGATTCTGTGGCTGGAGGTACATTAGACGGTCACAGGATAAATATGCAATTGTCAGCCAGTACAGGCCGCAAAAATTAGGCATTCACCTGACATAAAATGCCTGTTATCGCGCTGTATATACATAAGGCAAGGACCGTTCTTTGTTCTGGGTGGTGACGGATATGTGTGGGCTTGCCTGAGGAAATTCAATTACACGCAGTCATCACAGGTGTTGAATTCCTATGAGATCCATGCCTCATTCATTTTCAAAAAGTTGAGGTAGTCCACACTGTCGTGAGCTAGGCGAGTGCGCTTATTGGTCATCAGGGCCATCTTTAATATTGATTGGACCCTGGGCAAAAATTTACTTGGGCCCCCTGGATCCTGCCTTAGCAGGCAATCACGCCCTCCACCACAACACACACACAAAAAATCCACACATCTGGTAGAGTACAATGAATGACTGTAAAGACTCCAGCGGCTCAGGATCAGCGCTCGGGGCAGCTGGGCTCAGGCTGGAAGTGGGCACCGCTCTGCAGGAAGGAGACCAGGGCTCGGCTCACCCTAGTGTTACAGTGCACCCCAGCAACCCACAGTATGCAGTATAGCACCCTATAGTATATAGCAACCCACAGTATGCAGTATAGCACCCCACACTATACAGTACCCCACAGTATATAGTATAGCAGCCCACAGTATACAGCACCCCACAGTATACAACAGTATACAGTAGAGCAGTATAGCACCTCACTGTATACAGCACCCCAAACTATACATGATACAGCACCCCGCACTATACAGCACCCAACACTATACAGTACAGCAGTATAGCACTCCACACTGTACATCACCCACAGTATACAGTATACAGCCCCCCACAGTATACAATACAGCAGTATAGCACTCCACAATATACAGCACCCACAGTATACAGGCCCCCCACACACTATACAGGCCCCACACACACTATACAGGCCCCCACACCCACTATTCAGGCCTCCCACACTATACAGCCCCACCCACACTATACAGCCCCCACAGTATACAGCCCCCCACACAGTATACAGCCCCCACACAGTATACAGCCACCACACAGTATACAGTCCCCAGACAGTATACAGCCCCACAAAGTATATAGCCCACCACACAGTATACAGTCCCCACACAGTATACAGCCCACCACACAGTATACAGCCCACCACACAGTATACAGCCCACCACACAGTATACAGCCCACCACACTGTATACAGTCCCCAGACAGTATACAGCCCCACAAAGTATATAGCCCACCACACAGTATACAGTCCCCACACAGTATACAGCCCACCACACAGTATACAGCCCACCACACAGTATACAGCCCACCACACAGTATACAGCCCACCACACAGTATAAAGTCCCCAGACAGTATACAGCCCCACAAAGTATATAGCCCACCACACAGTATACAGTCCCCACACAGTATACAGCCCACCACACAGTATACAGCCCACCACACTGTATACAGTCCACCACACTGTATACAGTCCACCACACTGTATACAGCCCCACACTGTATACAGGCCCCCACACTGTATACAGCACCCCACTATACAGTAGCTTACAGTATATTAGCATAACAGCCCCTGTCACCTTTTTCTGATATAATCTTCAGAAAAAAAAGCTCCACAGTTAAGGCAAACTTCACCTGCAACACTCCTGGTAGGACCTGTGATGACCTCATAGCCATGTGACCAGTAATATTGCTAGGTTACTGGTCACATGGTGATGATGTCATTAAGGTCCTAGATCACATTCACAGCTCTAACACAGTACGATGCCGGGACTCACCCCCTGTGAAGCTGACAGCCTTACACCCGGGGCAGTGGCTAGCGGGGCTCAAGAGGCAGCTGCCTTGGGCCCCCCAGGAGCAACTGGGCCCGGGGCAGCTGCCCCTTTTGCCCCTTGGTAAAGACGGCCCTGACAGTCATGATCCCCCCCAGCTGAGTTCAACGTCCTTTCGGACAGGACATTAAACGAAGGGCAAGCCAACAGTTCCAAAACAAATTGTGCAAGCTCTGGCCACAGGTCAAGCTTGCACACCCAGTAGTCAAGGGGTTCCTTGCTTCTCAGAGCATCCACATTGGCCGTTAACACGATGTAGTCGGACACCTGTCGGTCTAGGCGTTCCCTGAGGCTGGATCCAGAGGGCGGCTGTCAATGGGTTGTCTGCAAGAATTATCTCATATCCGAAGTGACCAACACATCTTCAAACCTCCATTTTTTTGCAGGCGCGGTAGGATTGATACCCACACCTGTTTCGCTGTGGGTGGAACTTCCTCTTCCAGTGCCCGCAACAGCAGAATGCAGCATCTCTCTCAGCAAGACCTGGAAATGCTGAATTCTGACAGCCCTCTGTGATGCTGGTAACATGTCTGCCATTTTGTGTTTGTACCAGGAGTACATAAGTACATTGCCACCCAGTACAGGTCCTCAACCTTTATGCTTTCTATACGGCGGTCCCTCTTCAAACACTGGAGCATGAAGGTCCCCATTTGCACTAAATTGGAAGCGGTGGAGCACCCTGGCTCCTGCTCATCGTACAGGAGAATGTTGACCTCGGTCTCCTCCCCCCAGCCACAGACAACACCAGGGATCCCAGAAAAGTTTAAAGCCTTCTCTTCTTGCTCCTCCTCTTCCCCCCAGCCACCATCCTCATCTGACTCCTCTTCAGACTCCTGCTGACTTGTGTCAGATGGAGTAGCCCCCCCGGGAATTCATTCAGCATTGCGACTTTCTCATCTTTCAGCTCCTGCTCGACGGCTTGATCAATGACATGATTCAAGGCACGCTCCAGAAAGAAAGCATAAGGTACAATTTCACCAATGGCGCCCTGGTTGCGACTGACCAGTTTGGTGATATCATCAAATGGCCGCAGAAGTCTGCATCCGTCGCAGAGTTCGTACAGGTAGTTGTTAACGGCACGTTTCTGCTGGAGCAGACTATGAAGCATATACAAGGTGGAGTTCCAATGCGTTGGTCAGTCACAAATCAGACGTCTGACGGGCAAGTGGTGTCACCATGGCCGTGTAAGATCTTCTAAAATGGTCAGAGATTTTCCTGGCCTGCCCCAAGACATCCTGGACCCCGGGTATTTGGCAACGAATCGCTGTACGACTAAGTTCAGGACGTGTGCCATGCATGGCACGTGTGTCATCTTGCCCTGTTTCAGCGCGCTCAGCAGATTGGCACCGTTGTCGCACACCACTTTACCACCTGTCAAATTGAGCGTGGTTAGCCACTGATTGGCCTGTGACTGCAGAGCTGAAAGGAGTGAAGGACCGGTGTGGCTCTTGGCTTCCAGGCACAACAGCCGCAGCACAGCATGGCAACGTCTCACCTGGCACGTCAAATAGCTTCTGGGGAGTTTGGGGGGTGCAGAGGAAGAGGCAGTAGCAGTGGAAAAGGAGGAGTCAGCCGAGGAGGAGACGGAGGATACAGTAGGAGGAGAAGAAGAGGCAGGCCTGCATGCAATCCGTGGTGGTAACACCAAATACACACGGGTGCCACGCGTTACATGCTTGCTAGCCATCAGAAGGTTCACCCAGTGGGCAGTAAAAGTTATGTACCTTAGTGGATACCCCAGAAATAGATGTGCCGAGACAGTTGTCCATACAAAAATCACTCCAATTACTGATTTGTCTAGTTTGCCAATCAATGGTAGGATTATGTTTGGTCAACCATGGTAAATCCAGAACCAGTGGAGCAGGAAAACCTTTAAGAACAAAAAAAGAAATAGATTCAACATGAGAATCACCCACCCTCAAATGAATATCCTGCACAATATGACTTAAACATTTTTGTGAGAGAGGAGCAGAATCTATAGCAAACACTGATATCTCTTTGCTTAATGACCTAGTTCTAAAACCAGGACTATTGAAAATATTGAATTGGAAGTATTTGTTGACAGTGGCGCAGGGGTTAATCTTGTTATCAATTTGTTACGAGTCTAGCGCCACCATGGCAGGCAGGAGGAATAGGGTACTGCAGGTAGAATACAAATATACCTGTTCTGACTCTTCATTTACGCTACAAAGAGTAAGGGAACTTTTTTTTTTTTTAAAGAACCTTTTGTTTTTCATTACCACTTTGAGGCTTAATAAAAGGACACACATTAACGAAATGTCCTTCTTTACCACAGAAATAACACAGTCTTCTCTACACTCTAGAGTTCCTATTACCAAGGCAAGAAGAGATCTGACCTAACTGCATAGGTTCCCCTCCAGTCCCTGGTTCAAGTGTCACTGTCCCCCGAGGGACAGATTCCCCAAATGACAGTGCCTCCTGCCTGAGGGGAACCTTGCACCTCTCCCTCAGACGTCTATCAATCCTTACGGCAAGAGCCATGGCCAACTCAAAAGAATCTGGATTTTCATGAAATGCAAGGGCGTCTTATTTTCTCAGACAGCCCCTGACAGAACTGACTGCGGAGTGCAGGGTCATACCACTCCGAGTCAGTTGCCCACCTTCTAAATTCAGCACAATATGACTCAGCTGTAAGTTCTCCCTGACACAAGCTACGCAGCTTACATTCTGCCAGAGAAACCCGGTCTGGGTCATCATAAATCAGGCCCAGGGTTTAGAAAAATGTCTCCACTGATCGGAGGTACTGCAAACCAATCGGCAGAGAAAAAGCCCAGGACTGAGCATCACCTTTTAGCAGAGAAATGATAATCCCCACTCTTTGACTTTACAAGAGACATTTGGTTCAAGGCTGACCTGGTTTCCAACAGACGCCAGCGATCTCTGACACAGTGAAGCTGAATTACGAAAATCTGCTACCTCCCAAGAAAATTCCTGCATGCGATCAACCAGAGTTTGAAATTATGGTATGGGTGGTTTATAATGTCACGGAAGGTGAGGGAAGCAAACCAAACACAACAAAATTAAACAAAACAGTAGGCTAGGCCCCACAGCTAGGGAACAGGGAAAGATCACCTCCTGACAATCCCTGACTGCTACCAACATGAACAAATCTCGATGGTAGAAGTGTTCATGCACTTGAACCTAAGCCCTGCTGCAACTGACACAAACCCTCAGCTAGGGAGCAGGCGAAAAGACAACCGTTTCCTTGCTCAAGATGAAGGAACCAGCGTCTACCTAAGGCCTAGTCAGTACAAACAACAAAACAACAAAAGGGAAGGAAGGAGGACTTAACTGAAGACGAACTGGGAGCAGGAGATCCACCAAACACCAGCAGAGAACTCCAGGAGAAACTATAAACCGCAAGGGCTATAGTGAGAGGCACGTAAAAATAGCATCACTAACTAACTAATGAGCAGAACCTGTGAGGGGGTGGGATCCTGCCCAAAGCCAAAACAAAGCAATCTGTCAGATAGATTAACGTGCAGCGAGTCTGACAGATCTTCTCAGATCACTCACAGGGCAGGGCGTGACACTGAATGGCTGCACATTGGTAAGAAATGGGTGGGAAAATAATTCCTCTTACTCGAGTGGAGGGGCTATGGTGGTGGTGGTGGTGGTGTCTTTGGGGGTGCACCCGGCAAAGAGTGAGGAGGGTGCAGATACAGAGGATAAGGAGGGTGCAGAAGCGTTAGGCTGAGTGAGCCACTCAACCAACTCTGGTGCATCCTTTGAAGTTATCGCACGCGCCTTCTCCAACTTCCCAATTAGGTTCTGGTCTGGTGCATCTCCCCGACCCCTACCATCCCTACACAACGGTCTGCCTCTTCCATTTTATAAATCACACTCTGCCTGAGTCCGTAGAGAAGAGCAGTATTTGTGGAAGAAGGTACATCGCAGCCCTCAATCAGTACTTGGTGGAAAAAGGCATATAGCAATAGCATCCCTCAATCAGTATTTAGTGGAAGAAGGTATATGGCACCCCTCAATCAGTATTTGGCAGAAACAGGTATATGGCACCCCTCAAGCAGTATTTTGTGGAAGCAGGTGTATCGCAGCCCTCAATCAGTATTTGGTGGAAGAAGGTATATAGCAATAGCACCCCTCAATCAGTATTTAGTGGAAGAAGGTATATGGCACCCCTCAATTAGTATTTGGTAGAAACAGATATCTAGCACTCCTCAAATCAGTATTTGGTGGAAACAGGTATATGGCACCCATCAATCAGTATTTTGTGGAGGCAGGTGTATCACAGCCCTTAATCAGTATTTGGTGGTAGTGATGAGCGGAGGGGGCTATATTCCAATTTCCGATATTTCACAAAAATTTTGTAGAATATATTTGAGAATGGTAAATTATTTTATTGACTGCGAAAAATCGGCAAAGTAAAAATTGCGCAATGCTAATTTGTAACGCGAATTACAGGCGTGGGTCACTTTGGCTACATTTTTTAAGCTACTATAAGTTTCTCCTGAGACTGGAGAAAATGGTTGGCATGGCAGAAAATTACAATAGCTTTATATGCAGATAGAGTCAAGTGCCCCAATATATTCGCGATTGCTCTAATCGGTAGTGATTAGAATATTTTTTCGCACTACATGCAACTTCACTACAAGGTCTGACTACAGATTACTGATTGGTGCACTAAGTATTGTTGTGAACTTGACATTGCTTCCTTCTCATTGGCCCGCAAGCAAGAAGCAGAGAGGAATCATGTGTTCAGATGGAAAAAAAAATGCTGAATATTCGATATAACGAATATATAGCACTATATTCTAAATATTTGTGAATTCTCGAAGTGGCGACATTCGTAATAAAAATTTGCTATTCAAATATTTGCGCTCAACACTATTTTGTGGAAGAAGGTATATAGCAATTGCACCCCTCAATCAGTATTTTGTGGAAGAAGGTACATATATGGCACCCCTTAATCAGTATTAGGCGAAAACTGGTACATATATAGCACCCCTCAATCAGTATTTGGTGGAAACAGGTATATAGCACCCCTTAATCAGGATTTTGTGGAAGAAGGTATATAGCACCCCTCAATCAGTATGTGGTGGAAACAGGCATATGGCACCCCTCAATCAGTATTTTGTGGAAGCAGATGTATCGCAGCCCTCAATCAGCATTTGGTGGAAGAAGGTATATAGCAATGGCACCCCTCAATCAATATTTAGTGGAAGAAGGTATATGGCACCCCTCAATCATGATTTGACAGAAACAGGTATATAGCACCCCTCAATTAGTATTTTGTGGAAGCAGGTGTATCACAGCCCTCAATCAGTATTTGGTGGAAGAAGGTATATAGCAATAGCTCCCCTCAATCAGTATTTAGTGGAAGAAGGTATTTGGCACCCCTCAATCAGTATTTGGCAGAAACAGGTATATGGCACCCCTCAATCAGTATTTTGTGGAAGCAGGTGTATCACAGCCCTCAATCAGTATTTGGTGAAAAAAGGTCTATAGCAATAGCACCCCTCAATCGGTATTTTGTGGAAGAAGGTATATGGCACCCCTCAATCAGTATTTGGCAGAAACAGGTATATAGCACCACTCAATCAGTATTTGGCAGAAACAGGTATATGGCACCCCTCAATCAGTATTTTGTGGAAGCAGGTGTATTGCAACCCTCAACCAGTATTTGGCGGAAGAAGGTATATAGCAATATCACTCATCAATCAGTATTTAGTGGAAGAAGGTATATGGCACCCCTCAATCAGTATTTGGCAGAAACAGGTATATAGCACCCTCAATCAGTATTTGGCAAAAACAGGTATATAGCACCACTCAATCAGTATTTTGTGTAAGGAGGTGTATCGCAGCCCTCAATTAGTATTTGGTGGAAGAAGTTATATAGCAATAGCACCCCTCAATCAGTATTCAGTGGAAGAAGGTATATGGCACCCCTCAATCAGTATTTGGCAGAAACAGGTATATAGCACCCCTCAATCAGTATTTTGTGGAATCAAGTGTATCGCAGCCCTCAATCAGTATTTGGTAAAAAAAAGGTCTATAGCAGTGATGGCTAACCTTGGCACTCCAGCTGTGGTGAAACTACGACTCCCAGCATGCTCCATTTATTTCTATAGAGTTCTGAGAGCAGCCAAGAAAGCGGGGCATCTTGGGAGTTGTAGTTTTACCACAGCTGGAGTGCCAAGGTTAGCCATCACTGGTCTATAGCAATAGCACCCCTCAATCAGTATTTAGTGGAAGAAGGCAGTTGGCACCCCTCAATCAGTATCCTATATAGAATTGTGCATCAATTAAAATTCCCTTCATCTGCATACAATCATTTGGTCATCTTTGGGAAAAATTAGGAAGATTGTCTTTTCTAAATGGGAGGCTATTATTATAGTGCTTATTACCATTTAAACGTTTGCAGTAGATGCTGCTAATGTGTTCATATCAGTAATCTAAGCTATGGACATATATCACTTATATTCCTTATGGTTCATTATGGTTTTCAATTGTGTCCATAAAAATGTTGGCAGTCTATGACAGTTGTCCAGAGAAAAATAAAAATAGGTTGGTGACCCTGGTTATGCTTCTACACATATGCCCAGTTCACCCAGTGTAGTGGCCCACGGTTCCAAGCTACCAATAGCTAGCTAAAAAATATTGCTGCCTAAGTGTGATAAAGCAGTACACTGACAGTATAAACAAACACTATGTTGAGTCTTGCACACACAAAACCATACTGTTAGAAGGGGCTGCACCTATGTGTCCTTACAAATCATGACACCCACACACTGTATTGTGTTCAAGCTGTGTGGTCCGCACATGTACACCAAGCTAGAATTATACTTTTTGAGTGGTCAATGAATATTAGGGGTGGACAATTTGAAATATGCAATAAGATGTATAGAATCTAATCTGTGACATTAGGAGCTTGAATGATTCAAGGTCACATTGGCTCAACCAACCTAAAATGATGGTCCAGGTGCACACTCCACGACACACCCACCGCCGACCGAGTAATTTAGAAATGTATAAAATGGAGGGCACCCTGCTATCTGCTGTTGAACAGATTGATCAAATGTGTATTTATAAACAAATAAACATTTATTATCAAACAATAAAATTGAAACTGAAAATAAAAATTGAAAGTTAAAAAATATAGCAGATAAAAAGAATTGCAAATATTTCACATCTAAATTAGCGGAACATGTAGGTTAGTTCACAGTTTCAAAGTAGCAGCTGGTATGCTGTGAGGGTGTGAATCTGCATAAAATCTCTGGTGGAAATACTGTATACATAGATAGTTGTTGTGATGTCATAATAGTGGATAGCACATTACTCCCTTCCATTGATCAATAAGGGTTAAAAATAAAATACAGATTAAATATAAAATCAGTAAAATGTCCACAATTAAGAGCATAGGAAAAATTTACAATTCTCCATTTAGTTATCTTGCACCGCCAGATACTGGATAAATAATGAATAGATAACCAGTCTAATATTTATAGCTATTCTTTCTTAAATTATAGTCCTACTTGTAGATGAGTTGATATTTTGTTAGAAGTAGAAATGGATTTCTTCTATAATAATAGCAGTATGTCACTTGTATTTAGTTGGTTTATATTTTTAGCAGTTATTTGTTATCTCATTAGTCATTTCATGTTTTGGTTACAAATAAACTGTGTACGTTACCACTCAATGTGGGCAGATCACCTCTGGATCCAGACTGTGGCTTAGTTTAGATGTCCACTGAAGGATCCCTGGCTCGGCTGTAACAGTGTCCCACGCGGCGCACCACGTGTTTGTAAAGCTGTCGGCCGCCGGGTGATGTTATATGTGCAGCTGCGCTTGGGTCTCATAGTTGAGATATCAGCGTGGTTTCAGCCAGTCCATGCTGTTGCACTTTTGGGCTATAACGATCTATTCAGTTCCATAATATAAATTGCAGTTTGTATACCGGTTCCCAAATACACTGCTCCAGGCTTCAGATGCATTTCGGAGTGATCAAACTCATTTTTCAGTAGTGAGGAGCCTGGCCTAAAATGGCACGCAGTAAACTAAGTTAGCTGCAGTTTTTCAGAGAGAGCCCAACAGCAGGTATATTACTTCTTCCTCTTGATATAATACAGCCAGAACAACCATTTTGCCATGGGAGAACAACATAACCAGACACTGCCAGCTCACTCCATTACTATATTTTGTAAAGAGAGAGTAAATTTCATATTCCAAGAAAAAAGTGTAAAAACTGATACAGAGCTACGCTGTAAAACTCGTAAAAACAGTGTGAGCTGGTAAACTTGTATCTAACAGGAGAGTGCTTCCATTCAACAGTAGTGTTTACACATCTCCAGGACACTTAGTACAGGTCCCTCACAATGTGTTGCCACAGGCTCAGCACTTGTTGTCAAGGCACCTTTATAATACTGCATAGGTGTATGTAGATGTAAGACATTGCTGTACGTATATCCCCAGATCTGAGGATAGTACAATTTTGTAAATATTTGTATAAATTAGAAAATAGTTTCGGATTGTTTTAAATTGGAATGCTAAGAATTTTGCATTGTATTATATGACCATTGTTACCATTAAGGAAAAGAAGGCAAGGGTTAACCAGGAACAACCAGGATCACCCAGTTCCTTCCATCTTGGTAGGAGTAGGATGGTCCTTCTTCCAGCGAGGAGGGGGAGTTCCTGCTGAGACATGAAAAGTAGAGGAAGCACACGCCTGAGTTCCTGCTCCTAAAGAGGATTCTCCAAAGTGAATTACAGTTATATAAAGGCTCATTAAATCCTTAAGAATAGAGAGGAGAGTAAATGAGCTTCATCTAGCATCTAAGACACTGCTGTAAGGTTAGGGCCTATGGCTAAGACACCCATCACCCAAGGCATTACTAAGCTAGTACAGCCTAAGTGCTAAATTGAAGCCATCTAACCTGACTCCATAACCTGGTGACTCCATAGCAATGGGAAGGAGAGGGTCAGTGTGAAAAGCAGCTTTGGGTATCTGATGCCATACTACCAGGAGAACAAGCACCGCCAAAGAACGGCCTGGTTTTCACCAAGGGGGTGTGTAGTACCACAGACCTGGGAGTACTACAATTTTATGAATTGTTTTATATTGTAAAGTTAAGTATTTTGTATAGTATTATATATATTATATACTGCTACCAGTAAGGAAAGCATGGCAAAGGTTAATTATGAACAGGGCTAATCATCCCGTTCCTCCCCTCTTGGTAACAGTAGACTGATCCTGCTTCCTGCTAGGAGGGGGAGTTCCTGCTGACACACAGAAATGGAGCAATGAACTGAGGGAGTACACCATGAAACTTCATCAGGGCCACTCCCATCCTCTACACCAGCTCCTTTGGGGCTTGATTCACAGGTACACTCGAAAAGAACCGAACACGCTATATCTAACTGAAGGTTGAAAGTAATAACAAACCAGGGATTCATTGATAGTCAAAATAGTACACTTACCCAAAGTTCTATGTATCCAACAGAAGAGAGGAAATTAGTCACATTCCGTTTCCTTCAGGATGCTACACTAGATGTGCAACAATGGAGAGTTTATAGTTTATTCAGCAGAAGAACACTTTTTGAATGCTACATTGGGCAAATATAATACTGTAGTAGGTGTAGGCTTGTAATTTTGTAGCCAACAGAAGAGTGCAGTAGCAATATCAAAGCAAGGATTCAGGATTCCAAATAATTTCAGTCCCCCATGAAGAACCTTCATAAATACAAACATACTGGTGCAGGGAGCACCCATTACCTTGGATCCAACTGTGGTAACTCCTGTATAAGCCACACTGGCTTACACTGTCACTACAGATTTGGTGGCTAAGTAATTTGCTCTGAGGAGCTTTTAAATTATATACATAAAGTTTAATGTTTTAATTCAGTGAATTAATTATATGGTCACTGTCACTTAAATAAATCAATAGTGCATTATATCAGCTCACCAAAGAATCAGATTACCTAATGTTCATAAAAGAATCTGGAGAGGGAAGGGTGAAAAAGAGGGAAGAAGTGCAGAGAGACGCACACAGACATGCTGCCCATAGAAGTCGATGGAAAGGGGAGGATAAGGAATGATAAGGAATGAGTGTACTAGAGAGAGAAAAAAAATATTTTTTTCTCTGATAAGATACATCATAAGGTTTCATTTACCTGTATTTATTTATTTAAGGTTTACGGAAATGACAGTGATCATTTAAAGTTTGTGGATATTGCCTAGTAATATTATTACTTGTCTATATGATTATGGGCTTTATTGGTGATGGATTTTGGAGGGAGAATACAAAGTATTATTTAATTATAATAAGAGGAGAACTTCAGCTTCAAGAACATGTTCATTTTTTTTTGTTTTCCTTTTTCACTTTGCAACACCACATAATTCAGCAGTATTTTTACAAGATGCAGTAACCATGTAGATGAGGGAAACCTGAGGGAAAAATGTGCATTAATAAGCTTTGATGAAAGTAAAGATCAAGTGTCGTGACCAATCAATCAGCTCTAAATTTCAATATCCATTAGTAAATATAAAATTGTACTGTAGAAGCAAGATAGGTTGGTGAGGGGTAATTGCAGATTACTTTTAAGGCTAATCCTTTCAGTGAACTTCTCTGCAGGATTTATGCTCTCAAAAATTTTCTAATAAATTATATACTGTTGATTTATTCACCATGAAGGGATTCATCAGAATTCTCTACTTTATTTGAAGAGTGGTCAATCTCTTTGGTGTGCAGGATCGTAGTTTTTGGCTATGGTTAATTTAATATTATTTTCTTTAATGATAATATCAGACATTAGACGACTGTATAGGGAAAAAGACAGTTTTCCCCCACTTAGGAACAGTGCAACTGTTCATGGGCAGTGTCTATAATTATGCCACATTAACGTGACGTAGCTCAGTGTCTGCTTGCACTAAAAAGGTGCTAAATAAGTGGCATTAAGAATCTGTGTCAAAAGGAGGAGTCCTTGTGTGTACCTCACTGTACTTTAACATTGCTGTTCACTGTTGTTGTAACCGGAATAATGGCTAGCAGGATTTCGCACGTTGCTACATGTGTACACAACTGGAGAAGAAGGTCCCGGGTGAATACCACTGTGACAAATGTGAGGATGTTGCACATTTGGAAGCTCACATTGGAGATCTTAAATAGCAAAATGCAACACCAAGGGCAATTGAAAGTTTCAGAAGGAGGATGTGGCTCAATGAGCATGCAGTTGATGGGTTAGGAGGTTGGAGGTTGAAGATATGAGTCGGAGAATGAAATATGTAGCCAGGTTAATGTAGTCAATGTAGTTAATGTAGGAAATAAAACAAGAATTCAAAGGATATTTCTCATCTCTATATAGCTCCGAGAGGAACTGTACAGATAGAGAGTTCGAGGACTTCATAAAAGGGATAGAGATACCTAGGCTGACCGAAGTTGATAGATCAATTTTGGATCATCCTCTACATTTAAAAGAACTGCAAGAGGCTTTGGGATCAATTCAGGGGAATACAGCCCCCGGCTTCCACTTTTGTTGAAGGTGTTGAATGAATCCCGGACTGAAAGTAGTCTCTCGCCGTCCTTATCAGAAGCTATTATTACTTTGATATTTTACAAAAATAAGCAGGAGCAGGAGATTTAATCTTATCGTCCTATATCTCTATTGAACACAGACTATAAGATCTGCCCAGAGTCCTAGAAAATAGATTAAAAAGCGTGGTGGAGAAAATCATACATCCTGATGAGTCCGGTTCATTCTGAAACGACAAGCTCAATCAAACATCCATAGAATCCTGACTAATGTTGATCTTGGGGAGGGGGAGGACTGCTTCATCCTGTCGTTAGATGCCATTAAGGCCTTCGACAGGGTGGAATGGGACTTTCTTTGGTGGATAATGGATAGAATGAGCCTTGGTGGTGAAAATTTTATTGGATGGGTAAAGCTACTATATCAGCACCCCACTGCTAGTATTAACATCAATGGGACAAAAACAGTGTTATTTAGATTATAGCTCAGAACTAGTCAAGGTTGCCCTTTGTCCCCCCCTTCTATTTGCAATCTTGATGGAGCCCCCTTCCTGCAGAATCAGAGCCGATGATAATATCAAAGGATTTGGAGGAAATGGCATAAAGGATAAAATAAGTTTGTACGTGGATGATGTACTCTTGTTCTTGAGAGGGTGCTTTGGCGGTGGGTCCCCTATGTGATAAACGTGTTCAACAAATTTAGACAGGTTTCAAGGTTAACTGGACCAAATCAGTCCTTGTCCCTCTAAAAAGAGCTCCTCAAGAAGGGGTGGCCGAGCTGAGGGTCCTTTCGACCACAGATTCAATAGAATACTTGGGAATCAGGATAAGTACGGCTATTCAGGACTAGTACATTAAATATTTTGCCTATTATGGAAAAAATCAAGGGTAAAATTCGAACCTAGCCAAAGGAAAAAACTCAACCTAGCCAAAGCAGACAGAATAGCATTGATAAAAATTATTTTATTACCACAAATACTATATAAAATTGTGCCATGCCCAATATGGATAGAGGACACTCTATTTAATCAATTTGAACGCCTCTTCAACAACCTTATTTGGGGTCGTTCTAGAGTCCATATAAAGCAGAAGTACCTTTGGCTCTTCCATGAAGATGCGGGTCTATCTTTGCCCTTCTTGCAGGGTTATTATTTAGTGGCTCAGATACATTTTTAGTATATTGGAGACTGTGTACTGTGCAAGAGATAAGAAATACCTATTTTGCCGCACTATGCATTTGATTTGGATAAAGCTTAAATAAATTGGGGGGATTTCTTATGCCATGAAATTTACACCTTTATGGCACAATAATAATCTTAGAGAGTTTATGTTAATTGAAGATTATGGATATTGGGAGATAAATGGTATTACACTGGTGGAACTCAACACTAATGGTCATTTGAAAAAAATGGAGGACCTAAAAGGGAAACAAGTAAGTAGTTCACTCACTGTTTATAGATATAATCAAATAAGGCATGCTTTTGTATGCACTATAGACAAAAAATATTTACAAGTTAAGGCCCATGATTTTATGGACTTTTGTTGCACAGTTAAGATGGTAAGGTATCCACTGCACAAATTTTTTGCAAACTAATAAAAAGTTTAGTTAGTATCATTAAATTTATAAGTAAAGCAAGGTGGGCACAAGAACCTGGTATGAATACTACTATTAATTGGAAGCAAATTTACAAAAATATTAAGAAATCCTCGTTATCGAGTAATCATAGGCTAGTACAATTTAACATACTTCATCGCCTATATTATTATCAGTCTATGCTTCGTAGGATTTATGATAACCCTAATTATAATTGCCGGAAATGTAATAGCAGACTTTTTACATATGATTTGGGCATGTACGGTGATCTGTATCTTTTGGGGCAAGGTATTTGAGGGACTTGAGCGTAGAACCACGCTCAGACCTACACTCAATGAAGAAATTGCAATATTCGGATTTGTCCAACCCTCTATTAATTCCCGTATGTGTGAGGATCTTCTTTGGTTTAAATCACTATTACTAGCTAGACGTATCATTCATTGTTAGAGATTAGGGCTCAGAGGGACCCCAGTTTCTCGGATTGGTTCTCTCTGGTTTTACTATATATGGTTTTACTATATATGTATACCCAAAAGGGAGTTAATGTAAAATTCACCCTGAAGGGTACTGTTTTTTTTTTTTGTTTTGTTTTTTTAATCTTTGTCTTCCTCTTGTGTCATAAAGAAAACTAATTTAAAAAAAAGCCAGGTTAATGTAGTCAAGGGGAGTAGAAAGGCTTCAGAGAAAAAGAAGGCTACTGTGGTAATTGTGCTTCTAAGCAAACTTGCCAAGTTGGGTGACAATGCAAAGGTGTTAGTCTCAGAAATGACAGCCCTAGTGGATACTGTTCTCTCTAACAGCCAGGAAGACAACCCAGATAGTAGTTGAGGGATGGTAGTGCAAGTACAGCCTAGATAGCTAGTAGATATAAAAGATTCTTTAATCAATAAGACAGCATAATTTGTCACCAAGACTCAAATTAATGGTTTGCTTTCTCCCTTTTGCCAGGGTTCTGAATGTATTGGGTGGGGCAGATGATGACCGAACTATCGTGTTTCATGGAACCAATGACAGAATGCATGGTAGGTGGAGGATCCTTATGAATAATTTTAAAGACTAAGTTCCAAGCTTAAGGGAAGGACCTCCAAGATGGTATTCTGCAAAATACTGCCAGTGCCATGCACAAAACAGGAAAGAAAGCAGGAGCTCAGAGAACTAAATGCATGGCTTAAGTCCTGATGTAGGGAAGAGGGGTTTGAGTTCTTAAGGCACTGGTCCAAATTTTCATTGGGCATAAATTGTATTCCACAGATAATTTGCAAGTGAATGCAAATGGAGTCTGCTGTGCTGGGGAGAGAGGTCTAGTGGGGATGGTGGAGAACTTCATGTAGGAATGTTGGTGCGAAGGGTAAGGAGAAAAAGGGAAAGTGGTATATAGGTTTGAGTGGTGTCAGACCATGTTGGTGGGTGATGAAATAGATTATGGGGCATAATAGTACAGTGGATAAGGAGATCTACAGACCAACACTGAAAACCAATATGTCCTCAAAATCTTAAAGTGAATGTGTCATCAGAAAATTACCAGATAATTTTTGTTTTATGTTAAACATGTTTTAAGGGATTTTTGGTGATGTAATTTATAATTTTCCATGTAAATATCTATATTTAAATAAAACCCATAAAATCTTGCAGTTTTCCCACTGGCCACTAATCCTAATAGGCACCATTTCTTGGTCTGTTCAGATCACTTTACTGCAGTTATCTGGTTAACATTACAGCCTCATTATATCACCTCTGTGTACAGACGACACAGGGTCTACCATTCACAACAGGTGATATCACAGCTTATCAGCTCCCTCCTGACCTCTGCACAGATCACAGAGTATGCCTATAAAACTATTCCATAGAAGTCAATGAGATACCTTTCAGTTAATTTTGTCTATGGACCATGAGGCTTCCGTAAAGCTATTTTTTTTAAATGCTCTCTAAATGCAGGTAAGATACAGCCTCCATAATCATGTTCAGGAAATAGAATTAAAAAAGTAAAACAAATTAAATAAAAGATGTGCGTTACTATGTTGTTCACATTCCTGAAACTGAATGTTGAAAATTACTTTATTTTTTGCTTTAGAAGATTTACCTGATGAGAAGACACATCTAGGTTTTACAGGAGGAAACTAAAATAAATATTATTCAAAAGACCCCCAAGCTTCATCAGACTCCCAAATTAGCCCCCCCAATCTTCCTCAGACTTCATAACAGACCTCAGATGAAATACTCATATCAAACCTCAGATCAGACCACCATATCAGACCTCAGATCACAGACCCCACATGAGACCTCAGATCAGACCCATCTCAGATCAGACCACCATGTCATACCTCAAATCCGACTGACATGTCAGACCTCAGATCAGACTCCTACATTATATCAGACTCCTATATCAGATCAGACCTCCATGTCAAATCAGACCACCATGTAGACCTCAGATCAGACCTCAGATCAGACCCCAGTATCAAATATAAGATCAATATCTGAGTGCTGTCCCTGAACTGTTGAAACTAATATTTTTCAAATAAAATCTTTCCTAATCACTTTTTTCCTTTTCCCTAGCACTTATCACATCTTTCCCTATGCTCAGTTCACTGGAAAATAGTGGAGACCAAGTAGGGTGAGGCTTTTTATAGGGCTGTGACAACATAGGGGCTGTCTGTCTGCTGATTGGCTGGCTGCACGGCATTATGGATGATCCCCCATTCCCAGGCTTCTTACTTTCACTTTGTAACACGTGCAGTAGCGATTTTATAAAAAAAATCTGATTGGTTACCATGAATTGCCAGGAAATTCAGATTCGTGACATTCGTATTGAATTCCACTTCGTCAACTTTGATTCACTCAACACTAGCCAGGACAAGTGTACACTTGCCATAGAATGCCCTTCAAGGCTAATTTGCCCTAATGACCTCA